>NW_024114490.1:0-32773 GCF_003073215.2 Triticum urartu | reverse complement strand
CGCAAAGTGATATGAGGTGTTACCGGCTAGATCGATGTGACTTGGAATCGGGGTCCTGACAGCATTGGTATCAGAGCCGGACTGCCTGTAGGTTCGTTGAGCCAAACTGGTCGATGTCGAGTCTAGAAATGCTCTAGTTATATGTAGGGGAATTGATTGTGGGAGGGAACGTAAGGTTCTTTTACTCCTTTACGTATGCCTCTGATCTGAGTCATTCTCTTCTCATTCAACGTGGGTTAAGGACTAGGCTCTCTTCTTCTATCAGGTTCACGTGTTACTAATCCGTAGTAGCTTATAGGATTGTTGTTACAAGCCCCAGTTTAGTTCTACTACTTTAGTATGTTGCTAATTGGATCAGAATCTTGATATGATGTTGTTGAGTGGTATTGCGAACTGTTGTGGATGACTCAAATCTTTTTCTGAGCATTTACAACTGTTATGCTGTCCAATTTTCCCTAGAAATTCTGATGCCTTTGCATTGTGGTTGTGCTTTCAGATGGCCAACCATGTTCAAAATCAAGTGGTTCGCCTGACCCGGTGCCTCGACGTGCCCGGTCATACTGCTATGTTAGTCCGGGTAATGATCGAGACGGGCTACCGTTGGTATCCCGAATACACCGTCGAAGAGCAGTTCCGCGACTTTAATCAAAGCCAATATCTCTGCACCGTCAGGATATTTCCTTCTTATCCTGGATCTACCGAGCCCCTTCACTGTTCCTATGGACTCGGGGTTACTGTTGAGATGGCTGTGCAGGATGCTGCCTATTCCATGATGACCATCTTGCGAGTCCGGACTGGCCTGCTTCGGAACACCGACTTCCGTTACATGCCAGCTTCACTTCCGGGAGTGCAAGGGTATCTTCAGGCTATCTATGCTGACTCCACTCAGGAGGACTCATTAACTCGTACCACTGCCGAGATTCTCGAAGATAAGGACCGAGAGAATCGGGCCTTGAGGTTGGAGCTTTTTAATACCCGTGCTGATCATTGGGCCACATTGACTCGGTTTGCACCTGCGGTGCAAGCTGGATGTATGGATACAAGGGATCTGTATCCTGTGAGATCAGCTCTGCCAGACATGGTGGATTGGCGTGATGTGGGAGGCATCACCCCACCCCGTGGTCCCCGCAGGCCACCGTTTGTTGGTCCAAGACCTCATCCTAGCCCCTTTGGTCCACAGGCTCCTCAGGACTGTCTGTTCCCGGATGGTCATGTTGAACTTCCAGGCTACGGAGGCGACTTCTATGAGAACTACTACGGAGCTGTCTGAGTTAGTAGTAGTACCACTATTATTGTAGTTGTTGTATCTCCACTGTCCTGTGTGACTTGTGGAATATGACTTTGTGTGTAATCAATTCCGGAGGTGTAGACAAATAATGTATAGGAGCTTGGAATGCCTCTGATGAGATGTAATGTATTTCATCATAGTTGTACTATAGCCTGGGCTTGTACTGAACTATGTATGATGTGTATGACCGTTGGTATATATATGGCAGTTTTATATTACCATGACATACGGATGAACATCTCGGCATTCTGTGTTATCCATTACATTCTGCACTTCCTTGCTAAGTTTGAGCCATCCTTGTCCAAACCGTTGTCTTGTTTCCTCTTAGGATGGTCAACACCCGCAGCAACCCTGCTGCCCCGGAGCAGGGGGAAGCCAGTGCAGCTAGAGGTGAGAATCTGCCTCACCCGCCTTCTCTGGCCGAAGTGATGCTAGAGGTGGAAAGAAACAAGCGTGAGACTAACCGCCTGCTAGAGCGGATTGAGCAGAACACTGCATGCCACCCGCGAAATGACTTGGTGTCAATCAATGACTTTATCAAGCTATACCCGCCAAAGTTTAATCACTCCGTCGAGCCCCTCGACGCCGATGACTGGCTTCGCAGCATCACCCACAAGCTACATTCTGCCAACGTAGCCGAAGCCGACAAGGTTACCTATGCTGCCTATCACCTCGAAGGCCCTGCTAGCCTTTGGTGGGAAAACTTCGAAGCTATGCGCCCGGTCGGCCAAATGACTTCTTGGGCTGAATTCAGCGAGGCTTTCCGTGAGCATCACATTCCGGAAGGTCTCATGGATCGCAAGAGTGAGGAGTTCTGCAACTTCACCCAAGGAATACTGACTGTGGATGCATATAGTCGTGAATTTGGGAATCTGGCACGCTATGCCCCTGAAGAGGTTTCTACTGACGCTAAGAAGCAGGCAAGGTTCCGCAAGGGACTTAGCCCTGAGCTTCGCCGCGATCTCCGTCTGCACGAGTGCACATCTTTTCAAAAGCTGGTCAATAAAGCCATCAGCGCTGAGACAGGCCAGACTGATTATGACGCTTCACGCAAGCACTCCCGTGATTTTGGCTCTTCATCCGGCTCGGGAGCTCAGAAGCGCCGGGTGTGGATCTCAAGCACGGCACTGCCACCCAGGTTCATTCCGAGGCCATCCTTTGAGGCGCCTTGTCCCAACCAGCAATTTGCACCGCCCAAGCCCTATGGTGGCCCCGCTACTAATGCTGCTCCACGCCCCAATGTGGTGACATGCTTTAAGTGTGGAGAGCCAGGTCACTATAGCCGAGAGTGTCCCCAGAACAACAACTCCAATCAAACTGGGAAGTCCGTTGGCCGTGGTAAGCCAGCGGGGAAAACATTTTACGCCAAGCCGGCCACCACTGCACGTGGTCATGTCAACTATGTTTCAGCCGAGGAGGCTCATGAGGATCCCAACGTCGTCCTTGGTACGCTCCTTGTTAACTGCCATCCGGCATCCGTTCTTTTCGATACTGGAGCATCTCATTCATTCATATCCGAGAGCTATGCTCGATTGCATAACACGACATTCTGTGACATGCCCACTTCCATGGTAATTCAAACCCCGGGGTTCCAAATGGCAAACTTCTAGAGTAAGCCATGGGAACGAAATTCTTGTCGACAGACTTGTTCCTTGCATCCTTAATAGCTCTCAAGTCCTCTGACATAAATATCATCTTGGGTATGGACTGGATGTCAGCTCATTATGCTAAGATCGATTGTGGCCACTAGAACCGTTCAACTTACTCACCCATCGGGCAAGACAGTCAATGTCTTAACTCGAGTGGCCAAGCGCCAGCTTTACTCTCTAAATGCTAACCCTCTTCCAGACCTTGAGGATGTTCCGGTAGTCCGAGACTTTCCGGATGTTTTTCCAGAAGAACTGCCAGGTGTTCCACCTGACAGGGATGTTGAGTTCGTGATAACCTTGTCCCAGGAACCGTTCTCCAATCTCTAGAAGACCCTACAAGATGGCACCCTTAGAACTAGCCGAGCTTAAGAACCAACTCGATGAGTCCTTGAAAAAGGGTTTCATCCGTCCTAGTTCCTCTCCTTGGGCTTGCCCCGTCCTCTTCGTCAAGAAGAAGGATGGAATGGATCGAATGGTTGTGGATTACCGACCTGTCAATTTGGTCACCATCAAGAACAAATATCCGCTTCCCAGGATCAACGATCTGTATGATCAGCTCGCTGGATCCTCAGTCTTTTCCAAGATGGATTTGAGGTTGGGCTACCATCAAATCAAAATCAGAAACGGGGACATTCCCAAAACGGCCTTTGTTACTCGTTATGGCCAATACGAGTACACCGTGATGTCCTTCGGTTTAACCAATGCCCCAGCCACCTTTTCCCGGTTAATGAACTCGGTTTTCATGGAGTACTTGGACAAATTTGTCGTAGTATACCTCGATGACATACTCATCTACTCCAAGAATGAAGAAGAACATGCCGAACATCTAAGGCTGGTATTGATGAAACTTCGAGAGCATCGCCTTTATGCCAAATTCTCCAAGTGTGAATTTTGGTTGCCAGAAGTGACCTATCTAGGCCATGTAATTTCTGGTAAGGGTATTGCTGTCAATCCCGAGCGAGTTCAAGCCGTCCTTGATTGGACTCCACCTGAGACGGTTAAGCAAGTTCGAAGCTTCCTTGGCTTAGCGAGCTATTGCCGCCGCTTCGTCGAAAATTTCTCCAAGGTTGCTAAACCTCTAACTGAACTCCTCAAGAAGGATAAAAAGTTCGAGTGGACTCCACAGTGCGAGTTCAGTTTTCAGGAACTGAAAAGACGCCTGACATCTGCTCCCGTACTGGTACCACCAGATTTCTCCAAGGACTTTATTATCTATTGCGACGCCTCGCGACAAGGACTAGGTTGCATACTCATGCAAGATCGTCAGGTAATTGCCTATGCTTCACGGCAATTACACCCACATGAGGAAAATTATCCCACACATGATCTAGAGCTTGCAGCTGTAGTCCATGCACTTAAAACTGGGCGACATTACCTTCTCGGTAATCGTTGCGAGATCTTCACCGATCACCAAAGTTTGAAATATATCTTCACCCAACCAGATTTGAATCTCAGGCAAAGACATTGGGTCGAGTTGATCTCGGATTACGACTTAGGAATAACTTACACCCCAGGCAAAGCCAATGTCATGGCTGATGCGCTAAGCCGTAAGTCCTATTGTAACAACCTGATGTTACAACAAAGTCAACCACTTCTCCATGAGGAATTTCGTAAGCTTAATCTTCACATTGTTCCTCGAGGATTCCTATCCACCCTGGTGGCGAAACCTACCCTTATGGATCAAATCATAGCTGCCCAGAAGCGTGATAAGGGCATATCCCGGATTAAGGAAAACATCGCTAGCGGAGTTGCTAAATGTTTCTCCATGGATGAGCGAGGTGCTGTCTTTTTCGAGAACCGTTTGGTGGTTCCCAAGAAACAACATCTACGCCAGATGATCCTTAAGGAAGCTCATGAATCCCCTCTCACCATTCATCCCGGTAGTACTAAAATGTATCAAGACCTACGCTAGAGGTTTTGGTGGACTAGGATGAAGAGAGAAATCGCTCAATACATTACTAGCTGCGACGTCTGTCGTCGTGTTAAAGCAGAGCATCAACGGCCTGCTGGCACCCTTCAACCTTTGGCTATTCCTGAATGGAAATGGGATAAAATCAGTATGGATTTCATCACTGGGTCTCCCAGGACCAAGAGAGGGAATAATGCCATCTTCGTTGTGTGATCGACCGACTTTCCAAAGTAGCCCACTTTCTACCTGTTCATGAGAGTATCACTGCTAGCCAGCTAGCTGATCTATACATCTCCCGAATAGTATCTCTTCATGGTGTCCCATTGGAAATTAACTCAGACCGTGGGAGTCTCTTCACCTCTCGATTTTGGGAAAGCTTCCAAAATACTATGGGAACTCGTCTCTCTTTTAGTACCGCCTTCCATCCTCAATCAAGTGGTCAAGTAGAGCGAGTCAATCAAATTCTGGAAGATATGCTCCGAGCTTCTGTTATCTCGTTTGGAATGAGTTGGGAGAAATGCCTCCCATTCGCGGAGTTTGCCTATAACAATAGTTATCAAGCTAGTTTGGGGAAAGCTCCTTTCGAAGTTCTCTATGGACGAAAATGTCGAACGCCTCTTAACTGGTCAGAAATCGGGGAAAGACAGCTCTTTGGCCCGGATATGATTCAGGAAGCAGAAGAGCAGGTTCGCGTTATTCGTGAGAAATTCAAAACAGCCCAATCTCGTCAAAAGAGTCAATATGATCGTAAACATAAACCTATGACTTATGAAGTCGACGAGAAGGCCTACCTTCGGGTTACTCCGTTAAAGGGAACCCATCGTTTCGGTATCAAAGGCAAATTGGCTCCTCGTTACATTGGACCCTTTCGCATTCTTGCCAAATGAGGAGAAGTTGCCTACCAATTGGAACTACCTCCGCATCTTTCCAGAGTTCACGATGTCTTCCACGTTTCACAACTCAGGCATTGCTTCGCGGATCCTATCCGTGGAGTGGATCACGAAACGCTTGATCTACAAGATAACCTTTCTTATCGGGAATATCCCGTTCGTATCCTTGATCAAGCCGAGCGTACCACTCGACGTCATAATATCAAGTTTCTCAAGGTTCAATGGTCACACCATTCCGAGGAAGAAGCCACTTGGGAAAGGGAGGATCGTCTTCGACTTGAGTACCCCACCTTCTTCCCGGAGGATCCTAAATCTCGGGACGAGATTCTTTTGAGTGGGGGTGAGTTGTCACACCCTAGCTAGTTCAAGCATTTGAATGTGCATCATGTTTAAATTCCTCTTAAATTTGAATTGGGGAAGACAGAACCCCCAACACCCCCCCCTTGGAAACAACTAGGGTTTACTAAAAATATTTTCAATGAACCTGAAATGCCCTTCTAAAAAGTTCACCCTCTTTGTCTTAGGTTAGAACCTCTGGCAAAATTGGTGCACAATTTTCTAGGTCAACAGAAGGTCATTGAATTAAATCATAAGTATTTGAATTTGGGCATTTAAATTCTATAAAATAATCTAAATGCTCAAATAATTCTGGGAATAAATGTTTCTTGTTGGAAATAATCTAAACAGAGGCCACATTTATTTTCAGGATTTTTGGAAATGTTTTAGTATTTTATTTAAAGCTAAACAGTTGCAGTTAAATAGAAAACAGAAACTAAATAAAAAAAAAGAGGAGAAAGAAGCCCACCTGGGCCTTACCTGTGCTGGCCCAGCCACCTGGCTCGGCCCAGCCTGCTGGCGCTGCCAGTCGTCGTCCTCCTCGCGCCAGAAGGACGCGGAGCACGTGGCCGGCGCCCACGGCCACACGCCGGCCACCTCCTGCTTCCACCGACGCCCGGGAGACGCCCTGAAGTGCCATGCGACTCCCCCACGTCTCCCTCTCGCACTCGCTCACTCTCCCCCTCGTCTCCCTCTCTCTCTCTCTCCCGCGACGGCCGAGCGCGTACCTCACCGCCGATCGCCGTAGTTGCCACCACAGACACCCCCTCGCCCCTCCGACGAGCCCATTAGCTCCGCCTCGACTCCCTCGTCCTCCCCACCGAGCCACGCATCACCGGAGGCCCTGCATCGCCGCCTTCGCCCTCGTCTTGAACCTCGGGCACCCGAGCCATCTCCGGTCGAATTCGCCGCCGCCAGGATCTCCCCGAGCCCGCTGACCCCCTCTCCGACTCCGCTGTTAGCTCCTCTTCCTTTCCCCTAGTTCCCGTGCTCGATTACGCCTCGTAGCCACCGCCCCCTCCGAGCCCGAGCGCTCCTCGCCGCCGGCCATGCCGCCGTCGTGGCTACGGCCGTGCAAGCACGCGTCCGAGCGCCTCACCGTGCTCAGCACAGCACCAGGGACCTATAGCCACCACCAGTTCTTCCTCCCATGCACCGTAGCCTCGAAACCGACCTTGCCCGAACTCCGGCCGCCGCCACGAGCTCGATTCCGGCGAGCTCGCTCCACCCCAGCTCCTCCCACTTGCCCCACTAGATGCGCACGAGCCCCAGTTACGCGTAGCACGTCTCCGCCGTCGATTTGGTCACCGGAGGACCAAATCCGAAGCCCTCCGCCGTCTCGGGCCTCGCCGGTGTTGAGCCGCCGGCGAGTTGACCCAGTTTGACCCCTGGGTGCGCCCAGGAAGACCCCCCTGAGTCTATGACAAGTGGGGCCGGTCGGCTAACTAAATTAGGATTAGTCTTAATTAATTTTAATTAAATCAGTCACTGACATGTGGGCCCAGGCCCCACTGACAACTAATTAGTGTTAATCTAATTTTGCTAATTAGCTGAGAGGCTGACAGAAGGGGCCCACCAGTCAGGTTTGACCTGGGCTGGCGCCTTTGACCTGCTGACGTCACCCTGACGCAATGCTGATGCAGTAATTGATTTTCTGGATTTATTCTTATTCAGGAAATTCCAGAAAATAGTTCAAACTTCAAAAATTCATAGAAATTCAACCATAGCTCCAAATGAGATAAATTATATATGAAAAATTATCAGAAAAATTCAATCTATCCAACTGTAATGGTTTCATGCATGACAAAACAAGTTACCTTGCTGTTTAGGGCAGAATAAGGAGAAGCACTATTAAGGCCATGTTTAATGAGCTAATATTTGAATCTTTGATTCAAATGAGTTCATTCCTTTCTAATATAACTTGCATTAGGCCAAGACACATTCATATTGCCATGTCATAGCATGCATCATATTGTTGCATATCGTCATGTGTTGATTGTATTACGATGTGTTCTTCGTGGTAGGTTCTGCCTCCGAGGATATCCACGAGTATCCAACTGAAGGGCAATATCCCACTACCACTCCATCAGGCAAGCAACCATTGATCATTCCGATACAAACCCATGTTCTCGCTTCTGCTCTTGTTTACTGCATTAAGACAACGCGATTCAAACTGCTGTGTGCTACGGTAGTTGAAACCTTATCCTCTGCATGACCTGTCATTGCCACAGTAACTAGATGAAACCCACTAGCATGTGTAGGAGTTGATTGAGCCATGTATGTGATTCTTACCCTTGCTATGCCTGCTCTGCTTAGAGTTGTGTCAGGTCTGCATCTGGATGAAACCCACTAGCATGTGTAGGAGTTGATTGAGCCATGTATGTGATTCTTACCTTGCTATGCCTGCTATGCTTAGAGTTGTGTCAGGTCTGGTTCATCTGGGAGATGGGCTAGAGTGAAATGCTTATGCCGGTAATGTGAGGGATGCGTTGAACATGTCTTGGTAAAGGTATCGATGAGAGGCCATGTAGGAGTACATGGTGGGTTGTTTCATTGAGGCCGTCCCTAAGCACTGAGATCTGTATGCGTGATTTAAGATTCAGCTACTACCACACATTGGGCCCTGAAATATGACCCCGCTCGACTTACTGACCCCTCTCGCCTCTGTCCAGGAGTTGCAACTAGTTTCTGGTGTTTGTAGGACACGTGTTGGCGGCCGTGCGTAGCGCTGACCCTAGGGGTGGGCTATGTTGCGGTAGATACACCGTGGCACGGTGTACCGAGTCACCCGTTTGTTTATTGTCTTTCTTGTTGATTATATATTAAACAATAACAAATTTTGATGATATTTTCAAATAACAATTTGATGATATTTTTCAAATAACAAATTTGATGATATTTTTTATATATCATAAATATTTTCAAATAACAAATTTGATGATATTTTTTAAAAAAATATTACTGTTTTTATAAAAATATTACTGTTTCATATTCATATTCATTATTCGATGCAAATAAATATAATAAAAATACTTATGGCGCACCGCTGGCTGGTGCGCCATTGCTATCTAAAAAAAAGATTACTTATGGCGCACCGCTCGGGGGTGCGCCATTGCTATAAAAACATACTAATGGCGCACCGCCAGGGGGTGCGCCATTAGTAATCTTCCCCCTCTAGCTAATTCGCCCGATCCCTTCGTCCCTCCCTCGCCAGATCCACTTCCCCCTCGCTCCACACCCGCTCCGACGACCCCCGCGCCCCGCCTCGCCGTCTCGGTCCTCGCCGCCGACGGCCTGCCGCCACGACTGCCAGCCCCACTGCGCGTGCCCACTGCGCCGGTCTCCCCACTGCGCCGCGACGCCGGACACGGGCTATTGCTTACGTCGCTTGAGGCTTGCCGCTGGGTTGGTTTTCCTTTGTATGAGGCGGGATTTGCAGATGCAGGAAGAGTTGTAGTAGAGTGTTTCCCTCATTTTACCGTGAAAGTAACAAGGCGTGATACTTACAAATCCAGATGGAATCCTAGCGGCTCAAGTCCTTCGTACACTAACACAAAGCGATAGCTACTCGCAACCAACTGCGATTAGGGGTTGTCAATCCCTTCCGGGTCATCTTACGAGAGTGAGATCTGATAAGATGATATATATTTTTGGTTTGTTTTGGTATAAAGATGCAAAGTAAAAGTAAAGCAAAGTAAAAAGCAAAGCAAGATTAAAGTGATGGAGATTGATATGATGAGAGATAGACCCGGGGGCCATAGATTTCACTAGTGGCTTCTCTCAAGATAGCATAAGTATTACGGTGGGTGAAAAAATTACTGTTGGGCAATTGATAGAAAAGTGCATAATTATGAGAATATCTAGGCATGATCATGTATATAGGCATTATGTCCGCGACAAGTAGACCGAAACGATTCTGCATCTACTACTATTACTCCACACATCGACCGCTATCCAGCATGCATCTAGAGTATTAAGTTCATAAGAACAAAGCAACACATTAGGTAAGATGACATGATGTAGAGGGATAAACTCAAGCAATATGATATAATCCCATCTTTTTATCCTCGATGGCAACAATACAATACGTGCCTTGCTGCCCCTACTATAACTGGGAAAGACACCGCAAGATTGAACCCAAAGCTAAGCACTTCTCCCATTGCAAGAAAGATCAATCTAGTAGGCCAAACCAAATTAATAATTCGAAGAGACTTGCAAAGATAACCAATCATACATAAAATATTTCAGAGAAGAATCAAATATTGTTCATAGATAAACTTTATCATAAACCCACAATTCATCGGATCTCGACAAACACACCACAAAAAGAATTACATCGAATAGATCTCCAAGAAGATCGAGGAGAACTTTGTATTGAGATCCAAAGAGAGAGAAGAAGCCATCTAGCTAATAACTATGGACCCGAAGGTCTGTGGTAAACTACTCACACATCATCGGAGAGGCTATGGTGTTGATGTAGAAGCCCTCCGTGATCGATTACCCCTCCGGCGGAGCTCCGGAAAAGGCCGCAATATGGGATCTCTTGGGTACAGAAGGTTGCGGCGGTGGAAATAGAGTTTCGTGGTGCTCCTGGATGTTTTCGGGGTATATATATATATATATATAGGAGGAAGAAGTAGGTCGGTGGAGCTGCGAGGGGGCCACGAGGGTGGGGGCGTGCCCAGGGGGCAGGCGCACCTCCCTACCCCGTGGCCGCCTCGCTTCTTTCTTGACATCTACTCCAAGTCCCCTGGATCACGTTTGTTCCAAAAATAACTCTCCCAAAGGTTTCATTCCGTTTGGATTCCGTTTGATATTCCTTTTCTGCGAAATACTGAAATAGGCAAAAAATAGCAATTTGCACTACGCCTTGGGTTAGTAGGTTAGTCCCAAAAATAATATAAAAGTGTATAAATAAGCCCATTAAACATCCAAAACAGATAATATAATAGCATGGAACAATCAAAAATTATAGATACGTAGGAGACGTATCACTAGCCCCCCGCCAACATCTTTTCAATAAAGGCCACTGCGACCATCCTGGCCGAAGTAACGTTTGAGTCCAAGGATGGGAGCACCTAAGTTTCATAGAGTGGCCAGGTTTTCTCATGCACAAGTTTCAGCTTACAGAACACTTATGGACAAGAGGTAGAACTTATCTGTCAGGCTTGCCGGAGATCACAGTGCTGGTTCGTCTTCCCAAATCCCATTAGAGGCCAAGCTCATGGCAGGAACCTGCAACTTTATGCAGATGGGAATGATGCAAGATGCGACCTTATCTATATGCATATGCAATGCTTATGCAATGCTCTTGAAATGCTCATGAATGCATGCAACTTGTCGGGGGCCCCACCAGCACTTCGTTTATTTCTTTGTTGCTCAGGGTCTGCGCCTAGCTTTGTACAAGGGGTTACATGCAACTAAGGCAAGGCCTATACAAAAGGGTGGCTGCCGAGCAGGGCCTGACAGCCGCGCCTTACGGGTAGAACTTGCGGAGATGCTCAATAATCCATGAGTTTTGCAATTGAATGCCATCTCCAGTCTCCAGACGGTCTACGCCAGGTCTGGTGACTCAAACTACCTGGTAAGGGCCTTCCCACTTTGGCGTCAACTTGTTTGTACCTTTGGCGGACTAAACGCGCCTAAGGACAAGGTCGCCTTCCTCAAAACATTGGGCATGAACCCTGCGGTTGTGGTAGCGACGCAGGGCTTGCTGATAGCGTGCAACACGCATAGTAGCCCGGAGACGGTTCTCCTCGAGTAGCACAACTCGTCACGCCAGTGCTGATCTTGCACTACTTCCTCATAGGCAATCACTCGAGGTGACCCATAAATGAGTTCCGTGGGGATAACTGCTTCTCCCCATAGACTAGGGAGAAGGGAGTCTGCCTGGTAGCTCGATTTGGTGTCATTCTGAGGGACCAAAGAACTACCGGCAACTCATTGATCCACCGCCTGCTGTGCTTCTGCAGCGTATCAAAGGTTCTTGTCTTGAGTCCTCGCAGAACTTCAGCGTTCTCCCTCTCATCTTGCCCATTGCTTCTGCGATGTGCGATAGAGGCAAATGAGATCTTGCTTATGAGGGCATGAACATATTGCATGAAGGCGCGGCTCGTGAACTGGGTGCCGTTGTCGGTAATGATCCTTGCCGGGACTCCAAAACGGCACAAAAATTCCTTCAAGAACTTGGTAGCTGACTGAGCAGTCACCTTTCTCACGGCAGCTACTTCTGACCACTTTGTAAACTTGTCGATAGCAATGAACAAGAATTCAAAGCCCCCGGTAGCTCGGGGGAATGGGCCAAGGATATTGAGCCCCCGAACCGAAAACGACCATGACAGAGGGATTGTCTAAAGAGCTTGTGCAAGCAGGTGGATGTTTTTCGAATAGAACTGGCAGGATTCACACTTGGTGACTAGCTCAACCGCATCTTCGAGGGCTGTGGGCCAATAGAATCCTTGCCGGAATGCTTTCCCAACTAATGCCCGTGATCCAATGTGGGTGCCGCACATGCCTTTGTGTATACCAGGCAGCAGTTCCTTTCCTCCTCCATCTGAGTACACTTGTCCACCAAGGTGTAAAGCTCCTTCACAGTCTTAGGCAACCGCACATTCATCTTGGAACGAATCTTGTGGTTGCACACATTGGATTGGAAGCAGCTATCACAGCTGTTGGATGGATATTTGGGACGTTCCTATGGACTCTGTTGAACCTCTACAAGTACTTCCAGAGAGTCTGTCCTTCTTTCTACCAGAGGATCTGCAAGTTGCTGGGCCGCCCTGGTTCTTGATGGCCGCCAGTGAAGGCACCAATGAACTCATGGCACAGGTCAGCCCATGATGAAATGGAGTTCTCCGGCAGGTGCATCAGTTAAGACCTCACATTGGACTTGAGCGCCAAAGGGAAGTAGTTGCCAAACACCTTCTCATCTCTGCCCCTGCAACTTGAACGGCGATGGTGTAGATGCTCAGAAACTCTGTCGGGTTCAGCCTCCCATCATACTTCTCGGGCATCTCTAGCTTGAACGTGCGAACGGACGGCCAACGGACTTGCTGCAGCTCACGAGTAAAGGCAGGGCACCCAACCTCGAAAGTTAGGCACCCTCCAACCACGAGCACAAGCTCATCAATGTCGGGACCATCGGACCCGTTGTTCCGACGGTGGTTGTCGCGACATCGCTTGACGACGACGCGCGCGTGTCCCCTCCTCCTGTCTTCCGGGGCTTGCCAGTGGCCTGGATGTACTCAAGGGTCAGAAGAGGCCATCGAGACGTCATCAGGTTCTTGATTCTGCCGCACTCATGCCAATTGTGGTGGTGGGGACTCTACTATGGGGGTGGCCCCTCCCGTACGACTGGCAGCACGAGCCGTTGTTGTCGCCTGGGGAGGCCGTGGCGGAACAGTTTGTTGTGAGCCCCCAGCCTCGATTAAACCGAGCAGACTCTGGATGGTGGCATGCCACTCGTCCATCTGCTCGGCCGTTGGCGGAAACCTCAGTAGCAACTGAGCCTGCGCGATGGCCTCCGTAGAAGTTCTTGGCATGGGTGATGATGATGTGGACCGCCCCGTCGCTCGGCTTCTGGGTGCCAACGGCGGCAGCACCAGGTCCTCGCTGTTGCCAGGCGGCCATTTGGATGGCATGGTGATGTGGTGAAGGAGCTTGAGCGCCAGTGGCTCTGTTCGGCATAGCAACCTGGTCGACTCGCTACGGGGGAGGTGCACACGCTGCGGTCGCGCCTGTGGCGGGTGAGACGTCTCCAACATATCTATTATTTTTATTGTTCCATACTGTTATATTATCATTCTTGGATGTTTTATAATCATTTTATAGTCATTTTATATCATTTTTGGTACTAACCTATTGACATAGTTCCAAGTGCCAGTTGCTGTTTTTTTGCATGTTTTTACATTGCAGGTAATCAAGATCAAGCGAGTCCAAACACAGCGAAACTTTTTCTGGATTTTTTGGACCAAAAGACATCCAATGGGCTGGAGAAGCACCTAGGGGGTGCTCCGAGCGGAGCATAACCCACCAGGGCGCCCCTTGAGGCCAGGCGCGCTCTGGTGGGTTGTGCCCACCTCGGGTGCCCTCGGACTGCCTCTTTACTCTATAAATACCCCAATATTCCAGAAACCCTAGGGGAGTCGACCAAAATTAATTCTAGCCACCGCAAGTTCCAGAAACACCAGATCCAATCTAGACACCATCGCGGAGGGGTTCATCATGTCCATTGGTGCCTCTCCGATGATGCGTGAGTAGTCTTTTGTAGACCTTCGGGTCCGTAGTTAGTAGCTAGATGGCTTCCTCTCTCTCGTTTGATTCTCAATACAATGGTCTCTTGGAGATCCATACGATGTAATTCTTTCGGGGTGTGTTTGTTGGGATCTGATGAACTTTGAGTTTATGATCAGATCTATCTCTTTTTATCCATGAAAGTTATTTGAGTCTTCTTTGATCTCTTATATGCATGATTGCTTATAGCATCGTATTTCTTCTCCGATATTTGGGTTTTGTTTGGCCAACTTGATCTACTTATCTTGCAATGGGAAGAGGTGCTTTGTGATGGGTTTGATCTTACGGTGCTTGATCCCACTGATAGAAGGGGAACCGACACGTATGTATCTTTGGCATTAAGGATAACAAGATGGGGTCTATTTCTACATAAATAGATCTTGTCCACATCATGTCATCATTCTTATTGCATTACTCCTTTTCTCCATGAACTTAATACACTAGATGCATGCTGGATAGCGATCGATGTGTGGAGTAATAATAGTAGATGCTGGCAGGAGTCAGTCTACTAATCTTGGACGTGATGTCTATATAATGATCATTGCCTGAATATCATCATGATTATTTGAAGTCTATCAATTGCCCAACAGTAATTTGTTCACCCACCATTTGTTATTTTTCTCGAGAGAAACCACTAGTGAAACCTATGGGCCCCGGGTCTCTTCCTTAATATATTTGCCTTTGCGATCTATTTTCCTTTCCTTTTATTTTTCAGATCTATTAAACCAAAAATATAAAAATACCTTGCTGCAATTTATTTTATTCGAGATCTATTTATCCTATCTATCATATTTTTATCACGTCCGTCTGCCAATTTCTGGCGCCGTTACCCGTAAGGGATTGACAACCCCTTTAATACGTTGGGTTGCGAGTATTTGTTATTTGTGTGCAGGTGCTGCTTACGTAGTGTTGCTTGGTTCTCCTACTGGTTCGATAACCTTGGTCTCATCACTGAGGGAAATACCTACCGTCGATGTGCTGCATCATCCCTTCCTCTTTGGGGAAATACCGACGTAGTCTAGCAGACATTAGCGGGGGCGGCCGAAGGGCGGCGATTTGCCTCGGACCAGGCGCCATCACTGTGATTGTGCCCATCAGCGAGGGGAAGGGGCGTGGATGGGACAATCCCTTCACCCGTACCTCATGGGGCATGGCCACCGGGATGTTGCTGATGCTGCTCTCCTCACTACACCATAGTCAAGTTTTGGTGACACATCAATATGTTGGCATATGGTACCTTTGCCGACAGATAAATTGTAGCTAACACATATGCTGACAGAAGATAAAACAGTTGGAGGACTTGCTGTGGGGAAAGGTATTGCCGATAGAAGTTCACTTGCCGACACTTTTTCTGTCAGCATACACCCTACCTATGCTGACACATGGTAAGTCAACGCGCACCCTACCTATGCCGACACATGGTAAGTAAACACACACCCTACCTATGCCGACACATGGTAAGTCAACGCACACCCTACCTATGCCGACACTTAATCTGTCTAAATAGGTGTTTAGCATTGCTGACACATGGTTTTTTTGTGGAGACTAATGGACCTTTGTCCATAGAAGTGTGTCACATAAACTCTACCGTGGTGTAGTGCCTCCGGTGTCTCCTGCTCCGGCCGCGGGGGAGGTGGTGATGGTGCCGCCTACTCCGACCACACCCCCAGCAGTGTCCACATCCTCGTGAGCCTCCGCATCCCCTGTAGCATTGGTGGCTGCGGGCGGCGGAGCCTTTAAGGTGGACGGGTGAGCTGAAGCACCAGGTTTCTTCTTGGGCGCCATGGTCGATGACATCGTCGAAGATGAAGATGCCGATGAAGATGATGCACTGCTCACACCTTTAGGTTCGCGCAAGTGACCCCCCTACCTGGCATGCCAAAGATGTCGCGGGGAACCACGACCACCTATGGGACCAAAGGTCCCTTGCTGGTTCGGCGAGGGGATGTCACATTGCACAAAGAGCAGAGGAGCATGGGGCAGCACTATAGGGATCACACAGGCAGTTTTACCCAGGTTCGGGACGCCATGAGGCATAAAACCCTACTCCTACTTTGGTGGATTGATGGTGGAAAAATGGTGGTGGCCGTAGCATGTTCACCCGGCAGGGTTACCTAAGGGCGAAACGGCTACATGCGTCTGAAATGTGAGGGGGTGGACTTGCTAGTCTAGGGTCCAACCCTTTGTAAGGTTGCCTCGGGCCTCCTTTTATAGGTTAAGGGGTCACTACAGTGGCAAATTAGTCATTATGCAAACAGTGCTATCATACGTAACTCTACAGGATGACAGAGCGCATTAAATGCACCGCTCAACGTCACATCGTCGCTTGCCCGACAAGCCTTGCCAAGCCGTTTTGCAAGCTTCGCGCCCGCTCGCTTGACACGTCGCAGGACGGGTGTCGTATGTACGTATTTCCTGTAGAAAGAGGCTGCCATGTGGCAGATGGCTGCCATTTATACATTTTGTGGCTTGACACCGCACTGATCGACGACGTGTGTCGTGGTGAAGTGGTTTAGTGAGGTGGCTCTGTCTCCGCGATCCCGGTAGGCCCTACCGGGGTGTTTTGGAGGTCTTCTTGCGGGGGTAATCCCGTCCTTGCTGGGCTCGCCTGCCCGGCAAGGGAGGATTTTCTCTGGTGGTTTCTTACTTCTCTGGCTAGGTCTTGCTCCTCTCGATCTACACGTGGATCCTTTGAAGATCTTGATTTCTTGTACTTTGGCCTGACCTTGGTGCTATAAACTTGCTCCCGTGCCTCTACACGGTCTAGGCAACAGACCCGGGGTTTGTTGCACCGACATTTGGCCCGTTTATTGTTCGCCGAATATTTGGGCCCAATTACGGCCCCATGAAATTTCGGCCTATTAGAGGCCCGATGTAGACATGGGCCCATTTCAGCCTGGGAATGGCCCGTGCTGCCATGGGCCATACATGGTCCGACCCAACATCCGGCACTCTAACGGCCCGTGATAAAGGTTGTAACAGTTCAACCCAACATGACTTTTGGGCCTGTTAAAGGCCTGTCGTATAATTCGGCCCGTTGAGGCCTGTACTAAGCTTTTGGCCTCTTAAAGGCCCATGATATCAGTGGGCCAACTAATGCCCGAGATATGTTTCGGCCTAGTAATGACCTGTCATATAACTAGGCCTAAAAAGGCCTGGTCTACATTTCAGCTTGCTAAAGGCTCGTCGACGACTAGTGAAACTTGAGGCACAACATGCATTTCGACCTGCTAAAGGCCCATGGGTTCTTCAGGGCCATAACAAGCTAGCAGAATATTCAGCCTGTTAATGGCACAAAGCTACCTGGGCCCAACTAAGCGCTGGGTCCACTAAAGGCCCAACTAAACTTTGTGCCAAATATAGGCCCGTGTAAGTTGTGGGCTAGCGCAAAGTGTGAAGGCCCCAATGGCCTTTCAGGCCCAAGAAAGTTTCAGGCCAGCCCAATTGCGGCCTGCTAAAAAGCAGGCCAGTTAAACGCGAATGTTTTGGGCCCAGTCGACTACATCAGACTTTTTCTGTTTTTTCCAGATAGTGAATGATAGCAGTAACTAGTAGGAATTAAGAACAAACCTACTCTATACAAGAAAGACATTATGGCATAGTAACTTAGAATAAACCTAAACTATACAATAAAGGATTTATGGTATATTACATCCACTGGGCATCGAAGTTCGCCACCAGTGATCGTAAAGCGCAACGAAAAAGAAGATTACAATAACTAGGCGCCATTGCAGTGTAACAAAATATTACTAAACCAAGACCACTTCCAAGCCAGTTCAAGCAAGGTTTGCCTTGCATGGGAACTGCTGCGCAAGCTGCTGAGCGAGGTTGTGAGACCGGCCTAGCATGTCGGTCATAGCTTCCAGGTGTAGCTGTTTAGCAATGAGGTTCTAATTGGTGTTCTCCACAATCTTTCTTAGAGATAGGACTTCAAGTCGAAATTGAGTTGCAGAATGCCTTTCGGCTAGAACTTGGGACTGAAGAAGTCGAATTGATGCAGACATCGAATTTTGTGAGCTTGTCTGACTACTAGCCTCAAGTAACTTGAACACTACATCAACACATGACTTTGGTGTTCTCTCGCTGTCTTCAAGATGTTTTGCCTTCTTTGCTACAATATATGTTGGGTTTGTCTCACAGCCTTCAACAGACTTGTGCATGCCATCAAGCATATCACCCTGAAACAAGCAGAGAGATGACAGGTTTTGCACATGTATAAACAAAGATGATAACTGTGCTATCAATTCCATCCAATTTCAAATTAGAAAATAAAGAGTAACTTCAAAATATCAATAGCATATTTTGGTTTCATAATGCGGGGAGATTTACCACACTACTGGATTACCATGTCAACAAAACAAGCATAGATGCAAAGACAATCATTGTATCTATTTTGGTTAATGTGCATGGCATGTTGTTCATATCATCAGCCACATCAGTAAGATAAAATAGGAGATGACAAGGTGCAAATGTGTGCTGCTTCACCACACACTGGATTATAGATCCACAAAAACAAGCATACATATAGGGAGTATTGAGTAATGTGCATGGTATGAATACGGAATTTGGTTTTACAAGTGAAACTTGGAACTTAAGGTTGTTGCGAACATGCATTTTGATAGAAACAACAAACTAAATAGCAGTTAACGATAGGGAGTATGAGCAAATTAAAAAGCAGTTGAGGATAATTGATTTAGAAGGACTTACTTAGATTAACAGTTAACACCGGCATTATAGTGCCCTTCTCCATGTCAAGGGAAGGATAACTCAAGAATTTCAGCACATAATATTCTTCATAAGCATTGCATGTACTCTACATTTTGTAGAGAGTAATTTTAGATATGGTAATACTGGAAGGGGTAGAGGATAATGAAGATAAGATGTAGATTGATGCTACATAATGAACTACCAATCCTTGGAAGTACAAGCATTACAGGATAAAATGTACTAACAAGAGCATTGGGCTACACTTCTGCACTGGCATTGTCTATTTATTCAACTTTTTGGTAAGATTAAATATAGATGTGATATTTTTTTAGTAAATGGTTGGCGAGGGAGATAAGATGCAGAATGCTACAAAATGTACCAATCCCTCTTCCCATAATATAAGACTGTTTTGAACCTGGTGTACTATACAAAATGTTCTTATATTATGGTACGGAGGGAGTAGTCGTTAATGTAAGTACAATGATAGAAGATGTTCAGTCCTTACAAGAGGACTGCAGAGCTAAACCACTTCAAAAGCATTGGGTTGATTTTAAATTTATGTAAGAGTCCATACGGATCTTACAATGTCCACCAAATGGACGATAACGAGGATAACATGTGCACTGATGCTACATAATCTACCAGCTATGAAAGTAAGTATGGTCATACAGGGCAAGAGGTACTCACAAGAGCAATGCAGTGTGTAGTGTAGTTGCAAGATTCTGTGGTCCCTTGAGACTGAATGTTCTTCTGCAAACAGTTTCGTACAAGTGAGACGTTGTGCACATGCATAAATGTAGTTCAAATTGTGATGTGATATCATAGACAGTACCTTACGCTGCAGACGAGACCAATGTGTAACAAGATTATTCCAGTCACTGTCTGATAAATGTAGCACCGGAGACTTTAAAGAAATTTCGTTTAGAGGATTGCCATCAAAGTGTGCTTACCTCAAGTAGGAACGATACTTCATCAACAAGTGCTTGAAAAGCGCAACCAACCCTTGCTTGTGTTGACAATCTAGTTTGGTCCTCGCCTATTTGAAAGAATGAAATCTTGTGTCTTCTGTCAGCAGAAACATATGCAATAATTACCATGAATAACATTAGTACATTACTTACGCGTAAGTTGCTGAGGAAGATTGGAAATTGTTCTTTGTCTATGGTATAATCTTTCCGTGAAGGAAAGATGCACATAAAGTTCCTGACAACAATATAAGCTTCGTCTTGTAAACTGGGAAGAAGTGGAACATGAGTCCTATTTGCTGCAATTGGGGCTCTCTCTTGTTTGAAAAGGGATTTGGCAACTGGATTTGGTGTACTCTTTGCTGGAATGGGGGTTTTGCATCATAGAGGTGGTGTTATGTCAACTGGCACCATCCTACTGTTTGCAGTAGTTGGGATCTGCTGAGTTGGGGCATTAGATATGGCTAATGTAGTAGGGCTAGACTCTGCTAGAGTTGTGGCCGCATTTTCTGGGTCTGGTGATATTGCAACTACACCTAATGGGCTATTTCATTTATCATGTGTCACTACCTTTTCCAAATACTTTGTTCGTGCTCCTCCGCGATCAGCAATCGCCCTCTTCCTTTTGAACGTCTGATACACAATAACAACATTTCAATGGATAAATATGGTATGATGACAGATGGAATATGTACTGAAAATGGATAGGAAGGGCGTATGCACATACACAATGTGTAAACTAAGCTAATGGCAGTGCAACAAAGTAGAAGCAATGCGAAGCATCAGTTGCAAGATATGTGCGGCCAATATAACCTTCGAAAGTTACAGCGAGCACCTTGATGGATGAATAAGATAGGGCATCTGCCTCTGACTCCTCCACTAGGGAGCTACATTGACATAGGTCTCCCTTTATCTCAGGATCACAGTTAGGATCATATTCTGAGCATGAATATGTAGGTGGAGAGCATCTGCATTGCATTGCATCCAGACTTGATTTCAGTCCCTTAATGCCAAGTTTGACAACTATGGAATTGTTCTGCTTTATTCTTTTCATGCGTGCGAGCACATGATCATTATGATGTTGTGCAACATCTGAGATTCATGAAAACATAAAAGTACTCAAATTATCTATGGAATGCATTGTGGATTCAACTCAAAGAGTGTCTCCCTACAAACCCCTGCATATGCAAAGTTCACCCCCAACCGCGCCGACCAGACCAAACACAGAAATACAAACCTCTTATGTCTCTATAACAGGCAGACACACATTCAAAACTAAAGTGGGAACATTAGAATCATATCAAATTCGTATCTGAACAAATAAACTAAGGAATTATGAGTGGCACAATGTTTAGCTTGAAGGGTGTAGTGCTGGTAGTGCGACACAAAGAAAGTAGGTAGATTGTATAGTCTATGTAAAAGGTGGAAATGACACTTTCTTTCTATACAATGCAGTGTTCGTTGCCCACACATGATGGAAGAGATCACATAGAGAAATACTATTCACTCATGTCTGTGGTTCGAGTATTTTGAAACAGGGTGGTCCACCCTAAAAGAATATTGACAACAAATATGACAAGGCAAGCATAGAGGTAGTGAATCAATCATTACTTGTGAGATTACTAGGACAAGTATGCAGAATTGTAACTGCAGTAAGAGACCGTCCAAAATCTGAATCAAGAAGTTGGTCTAGCAATTATTCTTTGCAACTAATTGACATGAATAATTGGATATCACATCGAATGAGTAAGAAAGACAAGTAAAATTGTCAACAAACCTGGCCTGCAGTAGTAATCTAGGTCAATGTCACCATGACCAACAATCCAAAATGACTAGTGTATGTTCCTAGGGCCAGAATTTTGGAACCCAGTGAACTTTACAGCTACTAAAGATTACCGAAATACATCTGAACTATTAAGTGTAGGTAGCACTCAGTACACAACAAACCCTAATGATAATCCTTTCTAATGAGTAATGAATCAATTAGAAAATGGGTGATGACGAGTAGCTGTTGAGTGTTGAGGACGTATCTCAGGATAAATCTGGTTGGCTTAGTGGCTGCTGCACACCTGAGTCCTGAACGCACTGGGAAGGTAGGCACGGCGGTGCTCCCTGGCAGCGGTCACGCTGTTGGGCGAGCGACTCCTGACCTCCGGTTAGTACGGCGTCTCCTCCTAGAGTCATGCCGTCCAGGGATGGCAAGTCATCAGCGAGGCAGGTGGCTGGGGCGAGTAGATATCAGAAGCGCATCAGAATGGAGGAGGATCGAGGCCAGGGCTGACCCAAAATCCCAGGGTGGGCTGCGGCCCACCGTGGGCACCCTGTAGATACATCCTCGAGTGGCGTACATGAATTTTTGAAAACTAAATTAGGAACATTTAGCTTACCAATTAAATGACTCTGCTTTAATAATCTCATATTCATATTTGAACAATTAAGCTTGTTTAGCTTGATGGTTGGAGCAGTACTATTATGACACGAAGTACGTATGCTGATCGTATAGTGATCATAAAAGGGGGAAACCCTAAGCTTTTTTTGAGCAAAGGAGGGTTTCCCCTCCGACTTCTATTAAAGAAACCACCAGGGAACCAACATGATCAATTAAACCCTATTATGACTGTGCCATGGCAGATTTAAAGCTGCAAACCGCAGAAATGCTATTTAGCATCCATTGTTTGCTTCGAACTAAGAACTAAATTCTAAGAGCTAAAAAGAAAGTACAGTAACCAAGTTATGATCTACTTTATGGTTGAGATCAAAAAGTTGAGCAGATATGAAGTACCATCTCTCTTGTGGCACTGTGTAGGCATCGGGGGTTCGATGGCTATCGGTGGCGTTGAAGCAGATCTGCGATGGTAGACCGGTGCATCGGGGGATAAGTCCCGTTGTGGTGGACGAGAAGGTCGTGTGAGCAGCCCCGACAAAGAGGACGATGTCGCCGATGAAGTGAGAGGATGTGATGCAAGGCTCCTGGTCCGTCGCCTTGGATGAGAAATGTCCATCTCTAGTAGTGGATGACGCGGTCTTGGTAGGCACTCCAGCATGGTGGAGGACGGTGGCGATGGACGGGGTGGAGGACGGTGGTGATGGATGAGGTGGCGGACGGAGGAGGTTGGTGTGGGGATGGTGTTCTAGCGCGGACGGTGTATGATTGTAAAAATGGAGGGAGAGGTATGGGGAACCATGTTTTTGGGACGCGCTTGTCTAAAATATGGGAAAGTTACCAACTTAGCCCCCGTTCAAAATTTGGACGTCTCATTGGTTGGGGATAGGACGGTAATCTCGCATCTCCCCAATATTTTCCTAGTGATTTCGGGCGAGCAGAGGGTGCTTTGGCGCCCACGGTTGGTGCCCATGGTGTATGAACGGGGCTGACAGGAACGGGGGTTGTGTCACATCTGAGTGAAGTTACAAGCCTGCCCCGATTGAAAATATTTGCTTACATCGATTTCGGTTGAGTCGAGTTTGTTTTGCTTCCCATCGTATATGAATGGGGAAATGGAGGGAGAGACAGAGGTCTTTCGGACGAGCTTGAATCAAATGTGTTTTGCCGCCCATGTTTGGCGGCCACTGTGTCGGAATGGGCTTAGAGGCGGTCGTGTCACGTCTAATTGAAGTTACTAACCTAGCCCTATTGAGAGCAGCGGAAATGAGGCCGATGGATTGTCCGCGTAAGGGGTAGACAGTAATTTCCATCTCCCAAACACTGGCTTCGGGCAGCGACATGGGAGTGGATATTTTGCTGCTTCTTTCAAATTTTGGGACAATAAGCATCCACGTTACCCTGGCAACTAAATTCAAATCCATTTTATATTCTTATACGAATCTTTATAAATCATTTTTATGTTTTTATATATCTTCAAAAGCACGACAAAGATGTATTCCACTGTCATATATGAATATGATTTACAAATGCCGATACTCGAATTCAGAAGCTAGAATCCAGTTTAAGGCGAATTCGAATATTTGAAACCACTTTATGTCCAACTCAACTGTCACACGCAGCATAATGTGTACTCCCATTTAGATATGTACACAAGCGATGTCTCAAGATTTAGAATACTAAGTCAATCAACCAATAATGTACAAAACTAACAGACATATAAACACTTATAGAGTATATGGATCAATAATATCAACTAACATACATAAGCCAGGTCGCTAGTACAACATCTTGGCCTTTTCAGATGCGTGCCACGTAAGGACCATCCATACTACTATTATTGCTGAATGCACATTCAGCCCGATTAGCATATATGTAGGTCCAACACAGCAATCAAAATGAAATGTCTCAGAGTCTTATCAATTAATATAGACTTGTGCTCACAAAAAAAATTACAAACCAAAAAACAAAAAACAATTATTACATGATCTCTAAAAAATGGTTTGATCGATTACATGAACAAACAACACAAAGGCTATTCAATGATGGAAACAACATTTCACCTATGATTTACCAAGTGGGAATTTAATTTCGCTTTTTCCTCCAGGATATTTAAGGGTTGTCTTGAGTACAGCTTGTGATTGTAGTGTATGCTTCCTCAACATGTCAACTTCATCTCTAAGTGCAGAAGCACAATCTCTTTCTACCAATAGTTTAGCCTCTAGAGCATCAGTATTTGGCAATTCATGATGCACGATTGGGCTGGTGCCACTGTTGTGGGATGATACAACGTCCATGGGGACCTCGCTCTTTGATCTTGGGCTAACCTGTTTTTCCATTAAAGTTCCAATTGGATTCAGAAATGTTGAAGTTAGCAAAACATCTCAACTGGGAGTTAGAATAGCAAACTAGTTAAACAAACAAGGAATTAAAGAGTTTCAATTGGATGCTGAAAAGTACTTATTAACATCATTGTAACCGGTTGCAACAGCAAAGCATTTAAACAAACAAGTTTTGCAAAAAGTACCTATTGTGGCATTGGAGTTTCTCTTGGATCCTAAAAGTTGAGTAGCCAGTAACGTGATTAGAGCAACCGATTGCAGCATCAAAGAAGTTAAACAAACATGATTTGGAAAAGGAACCTGTTGTGGCATTGGAGTTTCTCTTGGATCCTGAAAGGTTGCGTAGTCAGTAACTTGATTAGAGCAACAAGTTACAACAGCAAACCTGTTGCACAAATATATTTTTGAAAATGTACCTGCTGTGCAATTGGACTTCCAATTGGATCCTGAAAACTTGAAGTTGGTTAGATGATTACAACCACAAGTTACAACAGCAAACCAGGTAAACAAGGAAGTTTCTGAAAACATACCTGTTGTGCCAATGGAGTTTCAGTTGGATCCTGCAAACTTGAATGTTTGCAATCATAAATAAAGTGTTGCAAGAGCCATAAGAAACTAACATCAAACTAGTAAACTAACTAGTTTTGGCAACGCATTTAATTACACATGAACTAGTAAAACTAACAAGTTCTTGGCAATGTATTAAAGTAACAAGTTTGTACCGTTTACCCACAACACAAATGTCTGTAAAATTCTTTGATGTAAGTAAAATGATTCCAGCATATATATATATATATAGGGTGGGTCTATTATGATAACACCCCTTAAGACCTTATTCTAATAACACCTAACCCTTATTCTGACAACACTTCAGCACCGTCCCGCACCACTCAACCGAACCGCATCAGAACCACCCACACCCACCACCACTTCCCACCTTATCCTACTTTCTACCCCTGGTCAACCCGTCCCCGACCAGTGCCCGCAGCCCCGCACCACCCCAACCCACCACCCGCACGACCAGGACCCTAATCCCTCCACCTCCTTCTGCCGCGCCATCTCCCTCCACCACGCTGCACCACCGCCTCCTTCCACTGCGCCGCACCACCACCTCCCTCTCCCACGCCGCCGCCCCACCTCGCTCCACCTTCCTCCGCCACTGTCCCGCCATCGAGCTCGCGCCGCCCCGTCGCCTCTCTCGCCTCGAACCGCACCTTTGTTCTGACGTTGACCCACCCCACCGCCGGCCTGGGCTCACGCCGCCACGAGCAGCCACCTATAGCGCCACCGCGGCCGTGGCCACCAGCAGTCCCCGATCTGTCCGCCGCTGGCACCCAATCGGTGACCAGGGCCTTGCCCGCGCCGGATCCGGCCGTCCCGGCCCCGTACATAGCCACGGGCACCACCAGTGGCCTCCCACCTCCCACCCCTCCACCTTCTACGCCGGTGCACCGACCCGCGCCGCCCTCTCTATGCGGCCACCAGCGCGCGCCTTCCCGCCTCCATCGCTTGTCCCGCCTCAGATACGGCGTGGATCCACCGTCGCCATCAGCGGCTGCTCTGGATCTGGGGAGTCCCGCTGCTGCCCGATGCAGGTGGAGTGCTGCACCGCCGGATGCCTGTGCCTCCTACTCCGACGACTCGCTGCTTCCCGGAGCCCTGACGCGCCAACCAGCCCGTCTCCATGGACCCATCGGATCCGGAATCCTCTGCTTCCCCCAGCCCATAAGCCCCTTCCTCCCCCCGAGCTTCCACTGGGCGGCGGTTTGTTACATCTCGACGTTGGCGAGGTTCATTTTGTATTCACATGCAATTGGGTTGCTCCTCCCGTGCAGTCCACCGACCCTGTGCTTGCAGTCCTTTCCCTCTCCTACTGTCAGCGCTCGCAATCACCGACGACCATGATGTGCAGATCGGCGAACCCCCTCGCGTGTAGCTCTCTCCTCATCAACATGAAGTTCCTTGGCGCCTCCATCCACACCGCAGGTACACAAAAAATGCCCAAGATCCAATTCTTCATTGTTTGTTCTTCGCCAACGGTGAGCAGTGTAGGTTGCTCTTTCGTTGCAGGGTAGCATGCGGCTCTATCGACGGCGGCTTGTAGTTCTGACCACGGGCCCATGCAGTACGCCCGATGCCCTCCTTGTTCCCCATCTGCACTTGAGTCCAGTCACCGGCAATCCTCCGCCACGAATTTTTGGCACATTGTTTTGCAACCCACTTCGACGACTATGCAGTTTGTGCTGTACACGGGTGCAGATGATCCATGGATTGAGTGTTATTTTTCTCAAAAAAATGTATGACGATGGAGTTATCATTGTGCAAAATACACAGAAAACATTGTAATTATCAAAAACTCATTTGTACTTCATTTTGCACCATTTTCTTGTTTAGACTAAAAATGACGATGTATGAAAAAACCATGTAGTTTCTTACTCTCGACAATGCAGTCCAGATTCAAGTTGTATGCAGATTCGAGTTTTTAGTACACACCTTTTAAAACAAATAACGCATTTAAAAAATCATGCAAATATGTTGCACTTTGGTCTTGAAAAAAGTCCACTAGGAAGGACTTTTCAATACAGTCCATTTCAAACAAAATGCAATTTGTGTAGCAGCTCATTATACCTATGTATGAAGTGCAATTTGTTTGTGTGTCTGAAAAACTAGTCGACTACATTAGCACGTGCAGTGCTTTTGGTTCTCGGACGTGGTTCACTTGTGCCCAACATGAAAGTGCGGTTTTTTTAAACGAAACAAAAAGATAGCAATGAGGTTCACTTCAACATGTGTCGCGGTTCATTTGCCCTCGTCTCTGCAGTGAACTCTCATTCATGAAAAATTGTTGAAAAAAAGACAACAAAAACTCGCATGAGAAAAATAACGTCTAGTAAAAGAAATTATGCAGCTCGCTTGCTCGTCCGATGCAGTGCGTTTTTCATTCTGAAGCAGTGCGGTCGGACGTGTGATGTTTTTCATCCTGTAAGTGCAAAAAATTGTTACGGAAGCGAAAAAAAGTAATGCGGTTCACTTCTTGATAGTGTTGTGGTTCATTTACACCCGATGTGAAGTGCACTCTACTTTCTCGTCCTTCAAAAAATTACATTTGAATAAAAGAAACCATGCAGTTCTCTTACCCGTCTGATGCAGTGTGGTTTTTCGTCCGATGCAGTGCGGTTTTCAGTCAGATGAAGTACCCACATCGATTTGGGTGTCGCAAAAAAACAGAGTGTTCGCAATTCGGTAAATTTCAAACTGCTCTTAAACCGTAAGGAATTAGAGAGAGTGTTCTACATGAAAAAGTTGTGTATCATCGATATCTTTCCAACGGCATATCATTTGAATCATTTCGACGACCGGTTTGTAAAAATTTCGCGAAAAACGGCCGCTTTCACTTGTCGTCCGCCACACGATTTTCAAAATTAACTTAAAACCGTAAGGAATCTTAAAACCATTTCAACATATCAAAGTTGCGCCTCATCCATAGCTTTTCAACGACATATTACACGCCTCGTTTCGACAAACAGTTAGAAAACTAGAGCGAAAACAGTACCGAAAATTTGGAAAAAAATGAAAAACAGAATTCCGCGATTTAGTAAATTTGAAACTGCTCTTAAACCGTAACGAATTAGAGAAATAAATAGATATGAAAAAGATGCGCCTAGATGATATCTGTCCAACGGTGTATCATTTGCTTCATTCCGACGAGCGGTTTAGAAAAAATGCGAAAAAACGCTCGCTGCCACTCGTTGTGGGCCGCACCATTTTCAAAACTGCTCTTAAACCGTGAGGAATCTCAGAAAGTGTTCAACATGGAGAAGTTGCGCCTAATCCATAGCTTTTCAATGATATATTACACGCCTTGTTCCGACAAATGGTTAAAAAACTTGAGCAAAAACAGTACCAGAAAAAACACTGTGTGCAGTTTTTTGCCACGGGAAGTTCACTCGCCTCAGTACTGCAGCACACTTGGTTCAAACAATGACGTGCACTTGCATTGAGCATGCAGTGCGGAAGTGTTATTAGAATAGTTATTCTAATAATATTATCAGAATAGACCGGCTGTATATATAAGTTAAAAAGACGGGTGCCCCTCGTATAAACATGACAATTGTCTATGTATGAATATGCAAATATTACTAGTGCTACAAGTGATAACAGCAAACCATTTAAACAAACAGGGTATCAGAATGTAAATTACACGTGAACTCTACCGCACCCTAGAAGTACATATGAGAAACTATCTATGTGCTTAAGTAGCTATTTAAGTTCAGGCAAATAGGTAATTCTTAAGAGTAAGTATCAAACACATAGATAGGCGCAGACTATAATAGGATTAACAGGCTATGGCATTATGTAATCAGTAGCAAACTAAGTTAAGCCAAGCAACATAATTGAACAATTTTGCAATAAGTGGCTAACTAAAATTCTGAGAAGCAGGTAACTGAACTTACGCTAGCTCTTTGTATAGGCACACTGCAACTTCTTTTTCGCTTACAAGGTTCTACGAAGGAGTCCATGGCATCAATTGCTTCGATATGCAGTCCCAATACTTCTTTCTTCTCACACTGCATTGGTAAGTCGAATGGTTAATCTGATAAGATGGTGCGTCCTTGATATGCTATATGAGGACGGGTTGTCAGACTAGTTGTAGGAACACACATCACACTGGCTTTTACTGTATATTTCATGCGATTACATTTGGCATATCGAGATCTAAGCAATCTACAATGGGATGAAAAGACTGGCATCCTTCACATTATTGGCGAACTCAGTTCATAGAAACATGCAATTCAACCATTCTGTGTGTAAATCTAAAGCGCCACTGGAATATTTTTCACTACCCCAATCATACACGCAAAAAGGGCGACGCCACCATAGGGGCTAGTATGGGCGGCCGCCTCGGGTGGCTGGAAAGTGTGCACCTAGTTTGAGTCATCCAGGTTTGCCCAGGCATTTTTTTGTCCAAATGCACTAGCAGCCAATGTAAAAAATGAAGAAAAATGTTTCAATTTGGATGGGCCAATAACGTAAGTGTAAGGCAGGCCCAATAGCAGGCCCGCGGCCCAAAAGAGCGCTTCCCATATTGATCAACATCAGGAAAAATCCAAATTCGTTTGCTCCAGCCTCCAATCTAGTTCGCTCCTAACCTAGCCGCTGTTGGACAGACCTACACAGCACTTCCTCGCACGCTCGTTGGACGTCGATCGCCAAGCTTCAAGCGAATGGAAGGACAAGAAGATGATGATCCAACCCTGGGTGTAGCCTGCATTGGAGGCAGCGGCGGCAGCACAGACAGTCGCAGCTGACAAGAGCAGCATGCACAACGAGTAGGTACATCACATCCCTGATTATATCTAATTCAACTATTCAGTTTCTGGCTAATAGTTAAACCTGACGGTGTTGTAAAACTGCTTATTTTATGTAGGGGATCTATGAGAAAATGAAACCAATTTTTGCTTATTTTATAACTCCCCAATCAAAACTGAACTGACTCAACCTGATGTATCTAATCAAGTTTCCAGTGCAATCATACAAGCTCATGTTGTTCTTGAGCCTGAAGTGTCTAATGAACAAACTGCTAATGAAGGATTTGATGCAAACATTCTACATGCTTCTGGTGATGAACATATAGTGTCTAATGAGGGATCTAAGGCAAGCATTTTGCAAGCTCCCATTGAAGGATTTAGTGTGTAATGATGATCTGCTATGTTGAGAGAGACATAGAGATTTGTAGGAATTGAGGACAAGCAAATTATAGTACATTTTCATGGCTTGAGGAAACGTCGAGGCCATCTACAAGAAAGTCCCCGTATCATGACATACTTTTCTAATCTGTTGTTTGAAACTATTGGCATACTTGTGCAGGATAGATATATTGATATGCAGTTTGTGCACTGGTTATAGGTGCAATTACATGTCAATATTTTCAGCCAGAGAAAGAATAATTAAAGAACGCACAGACCATGTTAGTAGTCCTTGTACACCATGTTGCATTTTGTGTTTTTTTGGTGCTTACATCATTTAGTGTTTTATAATCTAGAACTACTTTGGATCATTAGCTGGTTTTCAAAGTGCATGTAGCATCACATTTCTCAAGTTATGTTGATTTCCGGAGTGCAAGTACCTTCGTATTTTTTAAGTTAAATTTTCACCCCTGGTAACTTGAATTCGTGGATCCGCCACTTCACACAAATCATACACACAGGCCAGTACTAATTAAATTAAATGAAGGGACTTACGCTAGCTCATTGTACAGGCTCACTTCAGCTATGCTTGCGCTTGGGATGTTCCATGTACAAGTCCATGTTACCACTTGCTTGGATGTGTAGGCCTTGTGCTCCTTGCATCCCCCTCTGCATTTTTGACACGGCGAATGGTCGATCAAATAAGAGGAATTGACCTTGCTGTTGTACCGGAGGACAGGTACTTACAAGGTTCACTGGTGTGCGTCGGTCCTAAAAAATGGTTTTTAACCCCTTTCCGCGACGGCATCTGGAACCGTCGCCAAGTGAGTGTGGGCGATAGGGGGTCCTTCCCACACGACCGAGAAACCGTCGGGGATATGCCCTCCTGGCACACACGTTCGGCAAAATGAGGTCTTGTGTGACCGGCGAGCGCGCAAATACGGAAATACGTATAGTATAGCTAAAAAATACAATTATACGGCTAAATTATTTCCGGTCGCAAGTACATCCCACACAGTGAGTCCCTGCTAAACGTTTCTATTCGTATGTACATCCCACACAGTCGCTCCAAGGAAAATGTTTGCGCAAGGTGGCGTAACGCAACAGTTTTGAAGAGAATGTCGTGTGTGATTGTTCATTGATCCAACACGATTTATTCCTAGAAATTGTGTGCCTTGCCTGAGGTCATCGCCCACGGTGGTTTCTCATTAAGCGTTTGCAATAGGAAAACCCAATTAGCAAGCTAATTGGCCAATTAGCGGGCTAATTGCTCTATTATTAATAATCCATTTACTAATCTAATTGACATTCATATTAAGCACATAATATATTCCATTTCCATATTAAGGAAGCAGGATTTCATAATTGAAATACATCAGAGTACTGAAGCTATATTATGTTGAGTGATTAGCATCTTAGATGGTACATAGGGAGATGCATCTCATATGGAAAACTGCTGAAGCGGAAGGCGAATATTGAGCCTTCATTCATGTTGAAGGTCTATGCAACTTTAGCCAGTGCCTGTGGATGATTGACCGTCCATCCTTCGACCTCTTCAGGAACACTTCAATATTGAACCGTGGGTGTTGTATGAAAACTTTCCTCGCCTCCTGACCATAGAGGTGGTTTGAGAAGTAATCATCAGTGAATCCTGAAAACAAGGATGTGCATAAATATCTTCTCTATATTGGAAATGGGGCAAAGGAATACAAAAAGGCAAGGTATAATAGTTAGTACCATCTTGTAAACCTCAGTCCTTCCCATTGTTTCCCTGCAACACATATAAGGTAGTTAGTCATCAGGTTATCTTATAGGACTCATATTGACATGGAGATTTGGCTGGTCTCACCTCGAGGCCGGAGGGGGTCGGTGACGGGCACGACGGCGGGATGATGGAGGGGCTCCTTGATTTCTGCAAAAACAAAAACCCTATAAATAAAACCCTACCGAACGACATCGATGCGAGAATAATTGCTTAAACTAAAAATATGACAACAAATGTGACATGTTCAACTAGTTCTATTAATTCAAGTAGTTCTTACTAAATATAAATTTACTATAAATAGAAATAAACTAAAAATAAACTAGTTGAACTAGTTATATTAATTTTCTTACTAAAAATACATTAGTTCTATTAATTCAACTAGTTCTTACTAAAACTAAACTAGTTCAACTAGTTTATTAATTTACTTACTAATAATTTTAAACACTTACTAAAAACAGTAAAAAAAACTACATTATACAAAAGCAGGGAGGAGGGGAAGGGGGGAGGAGGAGAGAGGAGGAGGGGGAGGAGGCCGGTGGGATCGGAGGAGGGAGGGGGCG
>NW_024114489.1:0-42962 GCF_003073215.2 Triticum urartu | reverse complement strand
AAAAACAAAATGGGTGATGAATATTTGAACAATTGCTTGGTTACATTCGTTGAGAGAGAATTCTTCGGGCAAGTGAAAGATGAGGATGTCATCAATCTCTTCCAGAACTTCCAGAAAGGGGATCGTAAAGTTATATTGTAATTTCCTTTGCTATTTGTAATTTTTCTTAATTGTTAGAGATATTGCCACAATGATATTTTGCTACTATTATCGATGTATGGTCATTGAGTCATTAATATTATCATCTTGTTGTACATTTATTGTTCTATTGTGTTGCTTTGGCATAAAAAAAATTAAAAGAATACCCAGCAGCAAATTCCTGGCTCCGCCACTGCTACCTACTAGCACAAAGCTAGCGATTAGTGCTAAAAAAACCAAGCTAACGATCAGAATTTATATCTCTAATCCTAATGTCTCAGTACGTAAGTCGTTCGTTCGCTTCGTTCCCACCGTCCCATCGATCTCCCCACCAGGCGATCCCTCCCCCCACCGATTTTTTTCTTCCCATCGAAAACCAAGATCGGTTTTCTTTCATGCATCACAAGAACCAAGCCAAACGTTCCATCCCCTTTCCATATAAAACAACAAACCTTCCGTCCTTCCCTTCAATTTACGACACCAATCAAATCAAATCATATGGAACCATATCGGAAAATTCCGTCACGAGAAGCTTCCATAAACAACAGTTTAATCTAATATTTTTGCTCTTTCCATATACAACAAACAATTTCCAAATCCTATCTTCCGAGCGGGGCGAGCAAGGCCTGATTCTCCACGCTTCCAGGTTTGCGTTCGGATCATGTGGATTTGAACTGTTTCTTTAAAGTTTGCCGTCGGATCAGGTGTGCGAGGCCTGTTTCTTCAAACTTTGCCCCCGGTGTCGGGCGCGGCTGCCAGCTAGACACGGGTGCCGGCCTGGCTTCCAGCGATCCACGGGTGCCGGCGCGGCTGCGAGCGAGACAAGGGTCCTGGCGCGGCTGCGAGCGAGACACAGGTTAGTAACCTGTACACAGTTCACTTCTGGTTAAACTAATGCGGGAAGAGACTGGGTTAACTATACAACTGTTCGATTGGTGGTGTGGCATAGCCCCAACTGTTCGTCCGATTCATACATGGAACTGACTGTTCTTGTGTGCTAGCGAGGCATATACCTGTTCAAAGTAAGTACTCAACTGCTTTAAGTATACAACCAATGCATAGCAAGGCTTGACATATGTATACATTCAACCCTTTCGAAAACTTACTGCTTCTCGAGAGGTATCCTAACCCCGGCTATAATTTATCTGACGTTCTACCGAAGTAACCTGTACCAAGAACATGGCTCAGAGAGGATAATTTGCTATATACTCCCTCCGTTCCGAATTACTTGTCGCATGTATGGATGTATCTAGATGTATTTTAGTTCTAGATACATCAATTTCCGCGGCGAGTAATTTGGAAAAGAGGGAGTACATGCTCCATAGTGTTCCTTTTTTTTAATTATCAAGAGCTTGTTAAAATAACTGTGGTACATAATTGATATGGAATCCAGTATGCACTTATATGCACTTAGTTGACTATCTTCAGTTTTTATATATACTGATGGAACTATCTTCAGTTTGTATATATACTTGTGACAAATCAGTACTTGTCACAAATCACAAATCAGTACTTGGCACAAACCTATCTTCGTGGTCAAACATAGTGTTCCTCAAGCATGTACTGATGCAACTATCCCTGCCATTTATTTATATCTAGGTAAGAGTCCATGCATTTATTTGAATGGTCTGGTGGTTCAAAATCCAAATATTTGAGGAGCACATATATACATATGAGTGTTACCAATGCATACAAAAACAAATGACATGGATAATAAGAACTAGCTTTTCATGTCAGGGTGAAACTGTATGGAGAGAAGTAGAGTGATGACACCAAAGCAAGAGCAAGGAGTAGACCGAAATAATTGGCAAGCACGCTTGTTACACTAACATGAAAGTCTACAGGAAAAACTTCAGGATTTTGAAAATTTATTGTGTTTACAAAACAAGATCCATCTTCAGGATTTTGTTTTCTATTTACTGTTCACCAGGGAGTATATGCTCCCTGGAGCCAAAACTCCAAGCAAGTTTGTCTTGTCAATGGCGTATGAGAAATAAGATTTGTGTCCGAGAAAAATTACTACTAATGGAGGACGAGATGATGCTGCCCCCTGACTCTATGCTTTTCTGTGTGGTTTCTTCTACTCTCCTATGTTTTTTATTTTTTTTTGCTTTTCTTAATCTGGACCAGCCTAGGAAGAAGAAAACTTGAACCAAAGTAGTTAATCCATTGCACAACTCAATCTACCAAAATCATGCAGATATAAAGATAATACAAGAAGGTTAGTTAACTTCCTTTGTGTAGAACAAGAACTCTACCCGCTGCCATTTTACGGAACCTGTAGCAAGCAATGCATTAGATGACAATGCTGGTTATTGGGCACAAAAACTGAAGAGAAGCATTATTGTACCAAACATGCCAAGAACTTACTTTACTTCTGTTCAATGTAGATTAAAGTGCGTTAAATATAGTATACGGTACTTATTGATCTGCTTTGCCAATGACAATTGTCTCTGATAGTGATGTCCTCAAACGACTTGACCCCGTTTGGTTCTCGTTGGGAAAGGGTGAATATTGCTAAGCAACACCGACAGCGACAAATGGAGGCGACAACTGGGCTCCGACAACCTCCTGGTGATATCACCAATGTTGATAGACTCCCCAAAGAGGGTCCAGGTATATTGAATTGATAATTTATTGGTATTTGGTGATTGTTAAATTACTAATCTGAACAATCCCTTTCGCAAGCCATTGCAGCTGGCCCACAACCATCGAGCAGCTTGTTTATTCGTGAAGCAGATGTCCTGTCTCCCTCGACCATAGAACTCCCGAAATGGAGTCCAGGTATAACTCATTAACAATATTTAAATGCCTCTGATATTGGTGATTACTAATTTGAACAATCCCTTTTGCAAGCCGTTGCATCTGACCCACGACCATCGAGCAGCCTGATTATACATGAAGCACCAATCCCCTCTGCGTCAACCATAGAACACCACAAAGGTAGTCCAGGTATAGCTTCCGAACTCACACCTCCTTCAGATTTCTAAATATAATGAAGCGGTAAATTTAATCCATCAAAGGGGATTGTTGCGAGTAATCTGGTTTGGTATATAATTAATATATTGCAACCCTGGTGGTGCATGATTTTATCCAGAAATACTATTACTCTTCAAAATCGGATGCTAATGTGTGTATACCTACAACAACAGTTGGAGCTACGAGGGGCCGTGCTGGCCAACGTAAAGGGACCTTATCAAAGGAAGAAAGGGATGTCATTAACGCACGGAGAAGAGCAACTTATAAGAAGAAAAAAGAAGAGCAAGGGTACCAAGAACAAAAGGATAAGTTGAACACAAAGAGACGAGAATCTTATCAGAAGAAGAAACAGCAGGAAGACCGACAGCGACAGATGGATGCGACAAATGGCCTCCGACTCACTCTTGGTGAAGACACCAATGTTAATATACTCCCCAAAGAGGGTCCAGGTATATGGAATATGTGTATTGTTTTTAGTAATTCACCTTCAATTATGTTTCTTACTAATTAGCAAAGTCCCTTTCGCAAGACAACCGATCTGACCCACAACCATCAAGCGGACTGTTTATTCGCGAAGCACCAACCCCATCGCCCTCAACCATTGAACTACCCAAAGGGAGTCTAGGTATAACTCTGAGACAATCTTTAAATGCCTTTCATATTGAATTTTTACTAATTTGAACAATTCCTTTCGCAAGCCATTGCAGCTGACCCACAACCATTGAGCGGCCTAATTATACATGAAGCAACAATCCCCTCTATGTCAACCATAGAACTCCCCATAGGTAGTCCAGGTATTACTTCCGAACTCACACCTCCTTTGATTTTCTACAAACATCGAAACAGAAATAAGTACAAAGTTGATTCACTTATTTTGGGACGGAGGGAATATTACTGTTGTACCTCCAGTCAACCATGAGAGCTTTGAACTTGATTGTTCTGGTTCAGATGCTAATGTGTATAGACCTACAACAACAGGTCCAGCTATAAGGGGCTGTGAGGGACAACGTAAAGGGACATTATCAATGGAAAAAGATGATGTCATAAACGCACGGAGACGAGCAACTTATAAAAAGAAAATAGAAGAGGAAGGGTACCAAGAACAAAAGGATAAGTTGAACACACAAAGACGAGCAGCTTATGAGATGAAGACACCAAAGGACACAAACACATTAGATATTATAAACGCAAAGAGGCGAGCCGCTTACGAGATGAAGAAGGAACAAGTAAACACGCAAAGACGGGAAACGGATCAGAAACATCGAGATAGCTTAACACCAGAGCAGAAAGGGGAGATTAGTGCTCAGCACCGACAGCGGGAGAAAGCTATCCGAAACACCCCGTGTGCTGAATCCATCGCGATGCCTCGTCCTGATTTAGCAACCTCAGCTACGGCGAGCACATGCGGTCACACCTTCAAATCTTACGGTATTCCTCGCCTGTGTACTCCACATCTTATGTTCGTATGCATTAAACAAATATTTACTTGCTCCGTATCGGTGCAGCCGCCTACTGTACCAGTACGCTAGACGATAATATCCTCATGTTGGATCCTGGGCAACAATCCCATGGTGAACAAATTGATCGTGCTCCTACTGTCACCAAGAGCCCCGCATACATTCGAAACACCGAAACCGATGGTACTTATCGCATCATGAACCAGCTTTTATTTTGTAAACATTCAACAGTTGTTTATGACAACTCAAAAATGTTGCAGGTGCCTACCTAAGTAGAACCTTCGGTGACGGGGCTGTAGATGACGACCCAGTCAAAATCGATGATCACCTGAAAAGTGTCGACCAGCTAACCAGTGATCCGGTAACAATAGCGGATAATGGAGCGGACGAGCAGGGTCATGAGTCTAGAGCTCGGCGTAGGACAAGAGAGCGAGCTTGCAAGGGAAGTATGGCGGCGAAGAAGCGTCAGGAGAAAATTGGCAAGCAAAAAACATCACCGAAGGTACCACGTGGTGAGAGGAATGCTCTACTAGATCGGCGTAATGAAAGGTTTGCAGGTAGGGTGAAGACCCCAACCGTCAGGTCCATCTCCATACCGGAAATGAGCTCAAGTGGACAACCTACCGTATTGGAAGCACACGGTGCCTCGACCTCATCTAGCACACCGGAGTACACGATCAGAAGTGAAGGTAACACTCCCATCCTTACTCTCCTTGCGTCCCTTGAGACTGAACCCTCATTTATTGGTTTCGCACCTGAGCAGACGACATGGACGCTTACCTTAGTCGTCTCATGAATGATAATGTCAACCCTGACAGCCTCTTTAACGATGAGTATTACCTGTTTGCTGGTGAAGGTATGTACACCCACTTGAGCAACATCCACCCGTAGGGAATATCACACTAATTTTAAACATTGTTTGTAGGCTCAGATGCTGATGACATGGAGCACGACGAATTGGAAGACTCAAGTCACAATACCTATGTCGACCATGATCCATTGGACTATGTCTACTCAAACCTCCCAGACCACACACACATCCTGAAGCACGCCGCAAATTGCGATCACTGCAAGGCCAAGAAGTTTGTGTCCGAGGCCCCGGGATTCTGCTGTCGCAGTGGGCAGATCCAACTGAAGCAACCGGAGCCCATCCCAGAGCTAATGAGGCTTTGGTCTAGCATGCATGCGGACTCAAGGCATTTTCGGGAGAACATACGGTTCTTCAACGGCCACTTCTCCTTCACAACCCTCGGCGTCAGCCTTGATGAAAGCTACACAAACATGAAGTCTGGGGTGTACACGTTCCGGGCTCACGGCACCATCTACCACAACGTTCATTCCTTCGGGCCAACGTCACGTCCAGATCATCTACAGTTGTACTTCTACGACGACGACCCAGGCCTAACCCATCGCAAGGCTGCCACCGAGCAATTAGACCCGGATGTCGTCAAGAAGTTAGTGGACATACTCAGGGAAAACCCGTACTCCCAGCAGTTTAGGAGTTTGGGTGCGCACAGAGACAACCTCGACGATTACAGGATAGACCTCAACACTAACCAGAGACTAGACCAACGGAAGTATAATAGACCTCTGCCATCTGAGGTCGCTGCAATTTGGGTGGAGGGCACTGACCTAGCGAAGAGGTTCGATCGTAGGATTACACTTTGCGGGAATGACAACCAGAGGCACAGTATACATGTGACGGCTGGCTCGTATGACCCGCTCTCTTACCCACTCTTCTACCCAAGGGGGGAGCTCGGTTGGCACCCGAAACTTCCTAAACGTGATGTCCCTTGGCCGGTTGTGCAACAACCAAGAGGTAGACGTGATGATGATGATGAGGATGCAGGTAAGCCTTATGCGTATTCTGTCGTTTAGATGAATTGTATACTTCTCATATGAATCCTAATGTCCGCGTTACTCATCCATGTGCAGAGGGGAATAGCAGGTTATGCGTCTCAGTGAGAGACTACTACTGTTACATGCTCTAGACACGGCCTGGGATATTCAATCCCATACTCTGTGGAGCACGATTGCTCCAGCAATGGGGGGTGGACATGTACATCAAGATTGAGAGTTGTAGGTTGAAATGGTACAGGAAGAACCAGAAAAAGATCCGTGCCGACCTGTATAAAGGAGTTGTTGATGTAATTACATCCGGGGAGACCCGGGCAAGCGCTGTTGGAGTAAGGATAGTGCTCCCTAGAACGTACCCAGGTGGCGACCGCGACATGAAGCGGAGGCATATGGATGCCATGGCAATTGTCCATACCTACGGGAAGCCTGACATCTTCTTGACCATGACCTGCAACCCTAACTGGGAAGAGATAACGAATGAGTTGTTTCCTGGTCGGACAGCGCAAGACCGACCTGATCTTGTGGCTCGTGTGTTCCATGGCAAGCTAGAGGCTATGAAAGAGATGTTGTTCAAGAAGAATATCTTGGGTGTTGTTGTCGCACATGTATACGTAGTCGAGTTCCAGAAGAGGGGCCTCCCCCACGCACACTTTTTGTTGATCATGGATTCTGCCTATAAGCTTGTCGTTCCGGAGCAGTACGACCGACTCATTTCTGCCGAGCTCCCAGACAAGCAGAAGTATCCTGAACTCCACGCCTTGGTGGTGAAACATATGATGCACGGACCATGCGGTGCTCTCAACCCCAAAAATGTGTGCATGCAACAGAATGAGTGCAAGTGCAGATACCCGCGGCCGTTCAATGAAAACACGGCACAGGGCAAGGACTCATACCCAGTTTATCGTCGTCGAGATAATGGTCGGCAGGCTAAGGCCCGGGGTAAAATGTTGGACAACAGATGGGTTGTGCCGTATAACCCTTACCTTCTGCGGATGTTCAATTGCCACATCAACGTTGAGGTTTGCTCCAGCATAAAGGCCGTCAAATACCTTTACAAGTACATATACAAGGGCCATGATAGGGCTTCTTTCAGTATCGACCAGCCCGACGCCGATGGTAACATTGATGAGATCAAAAGATACATAGATGCGAGGTGGGTTACTCCTCCAGAGGCGATGTGGAGGATATTTGGCTTCCCCTTGTGTGCTAATGACCCGCCTGTCCTACAGTTGCCTCTTCATCTCCCGAATATGCACAGGGTGGCATTCAATGAGCAAGCTCACTTGACCGACGTAGTCGCCTCTGAGAATGCTTCCAAATCCATGTTGACAGAGTATTTCAAAGCTAACCAAAACCACTCGTGGGCTAGGAATATATTGTACAAGGATTTTCCTGGAAGGTTCACATGGCAGAAGGGTAAGAAGTATTGGAAAGAGCGGGTGGAGCGTTATCAGATAGGTCGAATTGTGTCTGCCAATCCTGCCGAGGGGGAGCGATACTATCTGCGTGTGCTGCTAAACCATGTTGCTGGCAAGACATCCTATGAGGACCTGCTCACCGTCGCCGGTAGGCTATGCGGGAGCTTTAGAGAGGCTGCCGAAAGGTTGGGACTCATCGAGGCAGATAACACGCTCGACGACTGTCTTACCGAGTCAGAGCAGTGGGCGATGCCATGTTCGCTCAGGAGGCTCTTCGCAACAATTTTGGTGCACTGTGAGCCAGGCGACGTGCGTGGTTTATGGGATAGGCACTTCGAGCCTATGTCTGATGACTATCGGCGATCACACACGTGCCCGATTAGGGTGGAACAGATGGTGTTGCTTGACATTAGGGGTATGTTGCAATCCATGGGCAAAGACATAGCTGATTTCGCTCTTCCATGCATTGACGATGCTTTCGACCCAACCGAGGGCGAGGCCAGAGAAGTGATCGAGGAATCCAACATCGATTTTGACATCAACAACACTAAATTGGCTTCGTTGCTAAACTCAGAGCAGAGGGCTGCATACGACGAGATACTAGCTTCTGTTGAACGCGGTGATGGGGGTGTGTTCTTTGTTGATGGCCCGGGAGGTACAGGGAAGACCTTCCTGTACAGGGCACTGCTCGCCAAGGTTCGAAGCGAGGGAAACATCGCTATCGCTACCGCGACGTCAGGCGTCGCCGCTTCTATCATGCCTGGAGGCAGGACTGCCCACTCGAGGTTCAAGATCCCATTGAGCTGCGACGATGGCGCCTCATGCACCTTCACAAAGCAGAGTGGTACCGCCAAGCTACTGAGGATGGCCTCATTGATACTATGGGGCGAGGCCACCATGACTAAGCGACAGGCGGTCGAGGCACTGGACAACAGCATGCGCGACATCATGGGAAGACGAGACCGACCCTTTGGAGGAAAAACTGTTGTGTTTGGCGGGGACTTCAGGCAGGTGCTTCCCGTCGTCAGGAGGGGGTCCCGAGGTCAGATAATCGATGCAACCCTCCGAAGTTGACACCTCTGGAAGGGTATGCGCCAGCTAAGGCTCGTCACCAACATGAGGGCTCATAATGACACCTGGTTTGCCGATTACTTGCTAAGGGTAGGCAATGGTACCGAGGAAGTTGACGATCAAGGAAACATACGACTCCCTGAAGATATTTGTGTGCCATCTACAGGCGAGGGTGACGACCTGGAGAAGCTGATTGACCATGTGTTTCCGAGACTAGATGACAACCAGTCCGATCCGAATTACATGACTTCACGCGCAATCCTCTCCACCACGAACGACAATGTCGACAAGATAAACATACGCATGGTAGAGCGTTTTCGGGGAGAAGAAGTAATCTACCATAGCTTTGACAGTGCAGAAGACGACCCGTATGGCTACTACGCTCCTGAGTTCCTAAATGGATTGACTCCTAACGGTCTGCCTCCGCATGCACTCAAACTGAAGCTCAACTGCCCTGTCATACTTCTGAGGAACATTGATCCGGCTAATGGTCTGTGTAACGGGACGAGGCTTGTGGTGCGAGGTTTCGAGAGGAACGCCATCGATGCAGAAATCGTGATCGGACAACACGTAGGTAGGAGGGTATTCCTTCCTCGAATACCCCTATGCCCATCTGACAACGACATGTTTCCATTCAAGTTCAAGAGGAAGCAATTTCTTGTAAGGCTTAGCTTTGCTATGACGATTAACAAGGCTCAAGGCCAGACGATTCCGATTGTTGGCGTGTACCTACCTAATCCGGTGTTCTCTCATGGTCAACTCTATGTCGCATTGTCTCGAGCCACCGCAAAGAGAAATATAAAGATCCTCATTGAGAAGGAGAAGGAGAAGGAGAATGCCAAGAAGCAAAGCGGTAAATCTAAGAAGCGAAAAAGACCCGCCTTGTCCTTACAGACCTCGATGAAGAACATCATCTATAAGGAAGTCCTTACAGGCTGAAGTCCGCTCTTAAATATATGAGAGGATTTACTCTTATGCTACATGTAATTTGGTGCTTTTTGGTGTCTTTGTACATATCTCTATCTTTCGATGTTTGCAATTGAACTTTATTATGTTTATAGTACAAGGCAAGTATTAATAATATTGCCTCGGATTTGTGACTTTGCAAGTTGCCAAATTTTGTTGTATGTGACATTATTTTTCGTTTTGATGGTTTGCTTATGTATATTATTCTTTTGTTGTTTTGTAATCAATGATCTACTACATCTAAACCTCTTCGCTATGTTTTTCTGCACAAATATTGCACACTGCCTTGGTCACTTCGTTCTTGTAAAACTAGACTCCACTAAGTGTTCTACATTAGAGAAATATATTTATGATGCGGCCCCAATGCAGACTGTATGTTTACTTATTGTCGTGATCTTTGTACGTCGATGCCTACACCCTACAGCCTGAGCCACTTGACGACCAATCTGTAATTCGATGTTAAAAATATACATGCAGATACGTTAATTATAATGTGGCATCGAATCCCATGATAATAAGTAAATGAATATAAAATTGTGATTTATTTGATATCTTACTATCGTATCCGCGTCGAGCACAACCGAGCGCCTCTATTTCCGGTGAGGCCAACTATCCAGAATCCTCCCGCATCTTAAATCCATTGACGCTTTTCTATTATAGGCTTTGTTCTATGTAGATACCGAAATTAGCACCGCTAAACTTTTAATCTGGAAATACCACTATAGAGTACTTTGCCCTGTAATTAGCAAGTCTTCCTTCGTTGCCGCGCAAGTACTTCTCTTGCATTCCCTGAGATATAAAGTATATACTATCTCTACTTCCTAATCAGTTTGAAAGATTAATTCAAACTATGCATGCTCCTAAGAAGGAGAAGTTCTTTATTATCTTGCATGTACTTTCACCAGAATGATTATTTTCGTTATACCTCACTGACCAATGATGTCAGGCTTTACTTCGTCCGAAATCAGCACATACCAGCTAGCGAATATTCAACATAAAAATATGATGGTTATAGGCACATACCTTTCATTGCCTTTAATCTTCAAGTTCTCCTCGATCTGCTCTCTACCCATGTTCGAACATGATCCAAATTTCTCTTTCATGCTCATGAGTTTCTGATAACACGCTGAATTACTTTTATGTGTTCCTGAATAGAGTAACCAAATTAAGTGAAAATGGGGTGTTTTTCCTTCTTGATAACTGTAGTCGACACAGAACGTACAGATTTTTCCGACAAGAGGGAGGGGGAGGAAATAATTATCATTAACTACTCTAAGGGAGTCATATCTTTAGATTCATCTTTTAATGATAAGGAGAAGCTGTGATAAATGTAGCTAGAGGACAAATCCCAAAAAAACACAAAACAGTACTGCACAAACGTATCTAGTTGTATGGTAGGCAATTGATAGTGTTCATAAATGCAGTAAAGCATGCCTCTACTTATGAGAGAACAACTAAAATTACAATAAACTCCACACTGATTATAAGTATATTGTTCGTACAAAATGCTAAAAAGGAAAATAGGTCTTCATAAATTGAAGATAGTTCAGCCACATCAGATTCAGCACTACACATAACTCGCGTACATATATGCATTGTTAAATACACTTGCTAATCACATCAATACAATTTCCTTTTCGAATACCTTGCCTGCGGAGACCATGCATGTCCAGCAATAAACCAAGGACTCAATCAGTTTGGCATGAACAGATTGCTGGGCTGCGAGATCACAGTACAAGAAGAACCAGTTCAACACGGTTAAGTAATCGTACTATCTTCCATGTCCCATAGAACAACATTATATTGAAACACCTAATGGCATGCCCGGTGTTCAGAATCTGCACTTGGAATGACTCTTTGAGTATGACTGAGATTTAGTTAGTAAATATCGGTCGAGATCAACAAGTATTATTTTGTTTTTTTTTTCTTTTTTGGTTCTTTTTTGTTGTTTTTCAGCGTGATCATTAGTAGCGGTGATGTAAAGAAGTTTGGTCTAGTGTGTTTCCAGCCCTGAGAACAGGGATGAAAAAAAAGAAAAAAAACAAGGAATGGAAAAAAAAAGAAAAATAAAAAAAACATGTCCAGCAATGAACCTCACCAGGACTCAATCATTTGGCATGAACAGATTGCTGGGCTGCAGCACACAACAAGAAGAACCAGTTCAACACGGAGTTAATTTGAAAAAACCAATGTCCAAGACAGTTTGTAGTTAACAAAAATTAACATTATTGTTTCAGCTAACAACAAAAATTAACATTATTGTTTCAGTTAACAACTCCTTTCTTGCACAGACATGTATTATGTGATCAAGCAGTAAAAAGCATTTAAGGGATTATCTAAGTACAAAATTTAGAGAGAAAAACAAAACTTTCAGACCATGAACCACCGGTCTTCACAAAATAAGTTGTCTGAGGTTACTTATCTGCCTAAGAGAGCGTGTACTGCACGTCGATGATGCCCATTTGCTCTATAGGATCCTGCACAATTTATAGATGTTTTTCCACTATCATGCGCCCATGGACGAGGCACCTTTAGAATGTTTGGCATATTATGCATCTCCGAAAATATTTAAATCAGACCCCATGCGTGGAACAACTTGTTCTGCCTGATATATGTGTGCAACATGTCAGATGCAAATAATTCGATCAACTAATTATTTAGTCTAATCAGCATTGTGCTAAGCAATCAATCAATCAATTTATGTATTGGTTCATATGCCAACACATCTACAAACATCCCTGGTAAATACTGGAGCCAACACCTCCACAAACCCGTGTGAGCTGCAACCTCCACACACAGAATTGCCTGCTATTGATTGAAGAGGAAGAGTAGCTATACCTGGTACGGCTCTATGAACTGTTCTCATCTGCGTCGACCGCATCCGAAGCCTCGACGGCCACCATCCTGCTCATGTCGCTGGCACGGCAGGCTCGACAAAGGGGCGGGTGTCGATTTGGGGAGAGGAGGACTCGGCCACGAGGCGGTAGAGGCACGGGAAGGACCCGTCGCCGCTGGCGGCGGCGAGGACAAGTCGAGCACTGCCAAGCGCGGCCGCGAGATTCGCGAGGTCGGCGCGAGCAGGGCAGTCGGCGAAGACGGCATGGGCAGGGAGGCGGCGAGGTGCTTCCCAGGAGAGCGAGCGACGGTCGAGGAGGCCAAGGATCAGGGCGAGGCGGAGGCTGCGGCTAGCGGCGGGAGAAGACTGTCCTTCCACCGCCGGCGGTGGCGACCTTTGTGTGATGTTGGTCGCCGGTTGTGTGCGTCTCTAGCCGCCGTCGGATGAGTGGAGGGGAGTTGGGGAGGGGATGAGATGGGGTGGCGGTGCGAGACGAGGTCGCCGGCTGTGGGGGCGAGAGCGGAGGCGGTGGGGTGGGTGACTCGCCGAGATCTGCCATCGTGAGTGGACTGGGAGTCTGGGAGTGGAGAGAGTGAGGGGATCAGGGGAGGTAGTAGATAGGTGCTGGTTGGGCTTGGGTCGTGCGGGGAAGGAGAGGTTGGGTGCTGTTTTTTTTTTGATTTTTTAGGGGGTAGATTGGGTGCTGGTTGGGCCGTGTTGGTAGCTGATTTGGGCATACAAAGACATATGTATTAAAGTGTATACATATATTAATTAAACATGGAGCATACAAAAAATATATTTTTATACTTATTAGATATATTCAAAGTATCACACAAAAAACACAATTTTGAGAGAAGAAACCGAATATACTTGGTTTGTGTTGGATTGCTTGCATGCTTTTATCTTTCGTCGGACAATTTTCCTTAGCCTATATAAATAAACTAAAATGATTCAAGAAATTTCAGATGACTGCTTATTTATATATGAACATTATAGTTGGTTGTTTTCTCCGAGATAAATGCAACATCTTTTTTTATAATATGAAAAACGGGTTTTCTATTTTACAAAATAAAATAGTTGTGTTAGTTTCACTTTTATTTTTATTATATATATTATATATGTTTCTTTCATCGGAGATAAAAAGTGATGGGTTCTGACATACACACTGATGTAACGATGACTGACCTAACTGAAACACTACGAGAAGAGGTGCATATACTAATCTTTGTATGTATGTTATACACGATAATACAAAAGGTGTATTCTTTATGTGTTTTTTTCAGAATATAGGAGACATAGATATGGAATTTGGAGATGCACAAAAAGAATCCATCGACAAGGGTTCCGAAGTGACGTCACTAAAATGGGGCTTCATTGAATTTTTTACAACATAATGATGTGGAAGCGGTGTTATCTCATAAAAAATCAAAAAAGGATGCCAATTTAAATGTTACCGCGCAAGGTATTTTTTTCCAATGTTGTTATAGATCTTTCCTTCGTCATATTGCCTAATTCACTCGTTTTTTTATCATGCCGACAGACTATGTTTGTACTTATTGCTAATTTTCCATTTTGTGATCACTTTACATTACAAGTGAAGTGAACTTCAATTATTATGCACTTGTGACCATGTTACATTGTCTCTACATATGGTCTCTACCTGTGAAATATCTTTACATAACTTTAGAAAAATATTTCAGAAGCCCGTGGCAACGCACGGGCATTCTACTAGTAAAGCTAGCGATCCAAATTGTGTCACTCGAAGCTAACGATCAGAATTTCTTTTGAAGGAAAAGCTAGCGATCAGGTGTATCAGTGAAAATAAAGTAGCGCTACCACTGATTTGTTTTTTTTCGTCATCTTTTTACTGTCTAGCTTCTAGTAGGTTACCGACATTTGCCCAACAGTTAGCCAACATGCTGCTGGTCAGGAAGCTAGGAGTTTTGTCCAACCAGCTTTCAGTCACGTCAATCGTGCTAGAAAGCTTGGCACATATATGAGCCAGGCTGTTAATTGATCTTAATAGATGTTTTTTTGCAAAATATCTTAATAGATGTTGAATAACAAAATAATCGAAACTGCTAGCAAGCTCTCCAATTTCTGTAAAAATTGGTGCCACGACTGAACGAGAGTCATGGCGAGTTGTCCAGAGGTTCACCAACTCTAGGTAATCCGTCTATGGAATGACATTTGTAAATCCCCTAAGCTTGGCGAAGATGACCCATCGGCTCCGCGATGAGAGGATCAGTTACTCCTGGGTATAGCTTACTCCACTCCCCCAGAAATGAACTGGATGATCGAGCAACACGCCCAGCCCCTCCTCTCCCATCTTCTCGCTTGATAGCAGTGTGGGTGTTAATCTTGGCATAATCTGGGTCTCGAGGATGCCACCAACCATGGCCGGGCATCACTAGAGCATGAGGTCCAGTAATATCCACGAGTGTGATGGCCTCCCTAATAAGACGGATAGAGGTTGCCGGGTCGAAGCCTTCCCCCTCCTGCGTCAATCTATTTCTTAGGTGCCAAATTGGCCACATGATGAACGATCACACAGTGCCCCTGGCCCATATTGATGGATGTAGCCTAGGCATATGGAAGCCGCACCTGCTGCTGTGGCTGGTCCCACAAACGTTTTGGATGTGAACACTTTAGCAGTGCGTGCTCCAGATATTCATCCATAGCCATACATATTTTGCAAAGACCAATCTGCCTTGTATGACTAGGATTGAGGGTTCAGTTCGATAAGTTTCGTGAGTGTTTTTTAGGAATGAAACACTTCACAGAGACGTGTGAATGTGTGAAAGATACGTGTGAAACACTTGGCACGCTTTACACAGCCCCATGTGTCAAACGCTAAAAAGACAAGGAGAGAGTTGGCCGGAACACACGGGACTAAGTGACGGTTTTCTAAATACGGTAAAGCAAAATTCACTGACCGTATTTGTGCTGGGTGTTATATCACGAGTGATATACTCAGGAAAATTTATCCTCACGATAATTGACGTTAAACAATAGCTGACTCGTACTATTGGAAATTTCATGTACTTTCAGATATGGTGGTGGAGGCAGCTTAGTAGAATTTTTCCAGCAGCGTCCTTGTCAGGACTGCAGCAAAGTCCCTGTATCCCATGGAAAATAGACAGGAGGTTTGGAAAATTTGTGTTATGACACTGACAAGTTCTAACTCTTTGAGAGTGACCTCACACAACGCAAGCAAAGTAGTCCGGCACTAGTGCAGAACTGAGCAATAGTACCGGTTTGTAAGGCCCTTTAGTGCCGGTTCCATAACCGGCACTGAAGTGTGGGTACTAAAGGCGCCCCCCCCCCTCCTTAGTACCGGTTCAGCACGAACCGGTGCTAAAGGGCAACCACGTGGCACGAGCCAGCTCCGGGGGCCGGGAGCCCTTTAGTACCGGTTGGTAACACCAACCGGTACTACAAGGTTTGGGGTTTTTTGGTTTTATGATTTCTTTTTCATTTAATTTTGTGTTTTTCATTTAATTCTTTTTCGTTTGCTGGTATTTTACGATACTACACACTGTACACGTTATGCATATATATATATATATATATATATATATATATAATTTCTAGTAAAACCAATCATATATATATCATCAAATGTCTCACAAACCACCATATTAATTCACACATACACACATGTATAGCTATATACAATTTCTCCTACATGTTGCCTTCGGAGCCAGTGGCATTAGCCTAATTGGTGCCTTCGGAGCACGATGACAATTGGAAGTGGTTCATGGGGGCGGTAGCGGGTAATGGTATTCTCCCTTCGGATCTATGACCTGGTCGAGCAAAAATCCCGCTATTTCCTCTTGAAGTGCTTGTACGCGCTCTGTTTCTAGGAGCTTGTCCCGCACCTCTGTGAATTGTTAAGAAGGAGATCAATATGCATGTTTACTAGTTGTGTGACTAGATATCGATAATGGTGTAAAAATTGTGAATAGTGTTCTGACAAACGTACCCATTCCTGTCTTTGAGATCTGCTCTTTTCGGACGCCATCATGCGAATGTTCTCGCAAACACAGTATGCACACAGATCAGTCCCCTGCGCCTGCTTTAGGGCCTTTACGAGAATGGAATTTGATCAGATAATAATTAATCAAGCATGATAATTAAAGAGATGGCAGCTAGCTAGCTAGCTAGTACTACTTAATTACTTACCTTGGGTCGAAACCATTTCAGCTTTTGTTTCCATTCGCCTTTAGTGACGCTGATGAACCTTGCCCAAGCCCTGCCCGCCGACAAAGAAAATGAATAAAGGGGTTATTAAATAGTTCATATCATGAAATGACGAACTAAATAGGCTGAGATATATTGTTAATAATGATTAAAATTACCTGTTGACTATCCCAAACAAGATGTTATAGTCAGTATTTGCTTTGAGTAGTGAGTCCAGTATTTCAACTGTTCCGGCGTCAACTTTAATGATACACAAGATCCAGTGAAATCTGCATGCACACACGTTTGCATGTCTTAATTAAGCGGGCATATGTAAGCAAAAATATGTAGCTAGCTAGTAGGCAAAAACAGAGAATTTGTAGTACAAGAAAGTGTGACTCACTGGAAGTTGTAAGGAAGTAGTATATCTTCATTGTATTTGAGGCGCTTCAAGAACTCTAGCATGCTGTCCTCTACATGCTTTTCATGATATGGATCTATTTTCCATGTGTATTCATTAACGGTGTTTGGGTCAATGAACCCAATGCCATAGCGTCCACCTTTTTTCATTTCATACATCTTCATCCTGCATAATACCACAGAAAAGAATATAGTGAGGATAATTACAGGTAATGATTGATCAAAAGGATCACTACAGCTAGCTTGAGACTTAAATTACAGAAAAAAATCACTTACAGACAATAGCAACTGACGATAGATTTGTCGAGTGCGTCTTGATTGTATAATTGAAACAGTTCATTATACTCAACGGCCACAGCTTTCTGATGGTAGTAATGATCCTTCTTGACTTCCACCATGAGGGACTCTCGATTGGAACTCTTGGTAATGTCCATGTACCATTGATGCAATTCATACATTCTCGTTGGGAGCTTCTTGACCTCGTCTGGCTTGACCAAAGGTTCGCCCCGGACATATTTCCGTTTTATTTCCTCCTCTGTAAGCACATGCATGGGCTCGATCTCGAGGAGTTGTCCAACAGTGATGTTGAGAATTTCAGCCTGCGTTATATGCTCCTCGGTTATTACCACATTGCCCACCTCGGGAACGTAAACTGTTTGCCCACAATAATATTGGGCGCGCGTACTGTCACGTGTTGTTGGCACAACAAGCGAGGGGATCGATTGCGCCGCCTGTTCTCCCAGCTGGGGAACGGTTTTCCCGCATTTTTTGACAGCTGCTTGTTGTTTGCTCGAGCTCGAGCTCGCCTCCTTCTGTAGACGTGCTCGATTTAACTTCCTGATGTGGCGCTCATAGTCTGTGTCAACAGGCTTGGGAGCTGGTGGTTGAGCCATACGAATGAAGTGGTCAATCTTTTTCGCAGGCACTTTCTCCCTTGGCGGCGGTGGCGGTTTCGGTTCAAAATGGGCGTCCACTTCTGCCCGCACTATGGCATTGGTTTACTCCTCGGTCCTGTCGTAAGCCCTCTGAGGAAGAGGAGTAGTGAGGCTTGGACCATATTTATTTCGCTTGCCTCCGCCTGTACTTCCTGTACTACCTCGACTCGTACCGCTACGCACCATAGCTGCGGGGTGTCTCTTCTACGATTGCTGAGGCGGCGGAGACGGCTAACGGGGCTGAGTTGGATGAGGAGGAGTGGCCTGAAGCTGTGCCGGACTTGGAGGAGGAGTGTCCTGAAGTTGTGCCGGACTTGGAGGAGGAGTGGACGTCTGACGCTGTGTCGGACTTGGAGGATGAGTGGCTTGACACTTTGCCGGACTTGGAGGAGGAGGAGTGGCCTGACGCGTTGGTGGACTTGCAGGAGCGGGAGTCTGCTGACTCGGTGGCGGACTTCGACGAGGAGTGGCCTGACGCGTTGGTGGACTTGTAGGAGCGGGAGTCTGCTGACTCGGTGGCGGACTTCGACGAGGAGTCGGCTGACGCGGTGTCGGTGGCCTTCGAAAGATGATCCAACTCCATTATCGTCGGCTCCGTTCAGACATGCCTTCGTCGAAACTTTGCCTGTCTTCGGGTCCAACTCCCCCCCATGCGCATAGAACCAAGTCCTGCACCTGGGGGGCCAGCTCCTAGTAACCGGAGTGACACCTGCATCCTCCATCTCTTTCTCAGACTTATCCCACTTAGGCATTGCCACCGCGTAGCCACCTGGCCCCAGCTTATGGAACTTATCCTTTTTTCGGCATTCTTCTTGTTTATTCTCGACCGTTCTCTTAGCTAATTCCGAATCCTTGAATTTCACGAAATCGTCCCAATGAGCACTTTGCTTCTCTAGTGCTCCCTCGAATACTGGAGTCTTCCTTCCTCCCTTGACGTACTTGTCCCATACACGATTCTTGTGGTTGTTGAATGCAACCGCCATCTTCCTAAGAGCAGCGTCCTTGACTTTCTCCACATCTGCTTCTGTGAAATGATCTGGTAGGGTGAAATGTTCCATGAGAGAATCCCAAAGCAGACTTTTTTGTCTGTCGTCGACAAAAGTAAGATTTGGACGTGGCTTTGCTGGCTCTCTCCATTCTTGAAGGGAGATCGGGAGTTGGTCCTTCACAAGAACTCCGCACTGACGAACGAACTTGTTCGCAATCTTCTTAGGCGCTAATGGTTCGCCATTAGGTCTGATGGCTTCGATATTGTACTTTACGCCCTCCTTCAACTTTTTGTTCGGGCCTCGTTTCGTCCTGTTGCCTGAAGATTTGCTCGATCCGGATGGCTGAAAGAAGAAAGATCGATTCGTTAATATATCTTTAAGTCATTTAAAACTTGTGCTGATCACCAGATGCCTGCTTATATAAATATATATACCTCGCCGGTCTTTGATGTTTCGAGATCAACATTTTCTTCGTCATCATCATAATCATAGTTCATGACTTCATCAATTCGGTCGTCGCGATCGAATATCATATCACCCTCCCCGGTGTTGTTTAGAAATTCGGAGTCGTCATAATCTTCTTCATTCTGATCATCATCTGGCCTGTGAGGATGGCGTATCATATCGAACAGGGCCTGTTCTCCCTCTCTGCCGGTATTGTCCGCCATAGCTTTTATTTAACTAATCCAAAAGAAATATAAAACAATTTAGTATTCAAATTACATCGTCTCGAATAATAGATATAATCTCGAATACATCGTCTCAAATAATAGACATAATCTCGAATACATCGTCTCGAATAATATATAATCTCGAATACATCGTCTCGAATATTATATATTGAATACATCACTGGCTAGGTAGCTAATAAAGATCGAATACTACAGAAGAATCTAGGACACTCGCGGTTCCTGCGGCGCGGGCGGTGGACACCCAAAGAGAAGGAACCCTCACAGGATCATAGCTGAAGTGAGATCCCTGAAGAAACTGCCAGGTATTGGAGAACCTGCCGCCCTCTAACGCAACCATGTAGCGATGGACGTGCTCGTCCTCCTCCCTAATACGGCGACGTACCACCTCCGGCGGGGCCGGCTCCCTCCGCACCAAAACTGGCCCACGCGAACGCCACCAAACAAGATCAGGGTCGGCGACGGGACCCGGGGCTGGGTTCCTCATCAAGCGGCGCGCCCCTCCAGGCAGCACCTCCCAGTGCAGCCCGGCGGAGCCCAGTCCCGGACATGGGTCAGCCGGACGTCGTCGCGGACGGGTCGACGGCAAGGATGCGGGCCAGGCATCGTCCAGAACAAATACTAGCTATATGCCCGCAAAAAGTAACATTTTTTTAATGATTGGATTTTGATAACTAAAATTTCTAACATTTCTATATAACTAACATTTCTATAACATTTCTAACAATGCTATATAACTAACATTTCTATAACATTTCTATAACATTTCTAATATTTATATAACTAAAAAACAGAAAAAAATTATAACATTTCTATATATATAAGTAACATTTGTATAACATTTCTAATATTTCTATAACTAAAAAAAAGAAAAATTTCTAACTTTTTTATAACTATTTCTATAACTAAAAAACAGAAAAATTTCTAACAATTCTAACTTTTTTGTAACTATTTCTATAACTAAAAAACAGATAAATTTCTAACAATTCTAACATTTCTAACAATGCTATATAACTAACTATTTCTATAACTAAAAAAAGAAAAATTTCTAACATTTTTATAACTATTTCTATAACTAAAAAACTAAAAAAATGTATGTGTGTGTGTGCTCACCGGCGAGGCGAGAGGCGACGGGGGGGCGACGACGGGGGGGCGGCGACGGGGACGGCGACGGGCGCGGCGACGACGGGGATGGCGACGACGGGGACAGGGACGGGGCGGCGACGACGGGGACGGGGACGTACGGGCCGGGGCGGCGACGACGGGGACGGGGACGTACGGGCCGGGACGGCGACGACGGGGACGGGGCGGTGACGACGGGGACGGGGCGGTGACGACGGGGACAGGGACGACGCGGGACGGGCCGGGACGGGGCGGCGGTGACGACGGGGACGGGGACGACGGGGCGGCGACGACAGGGACGGGGCGGCGACGAGGGATATGGAGACGGGGGCGGCGGGCGACGGGGCAGAGGAGAAGAAGTAGATGAGAAACTGAAATTTTTGAAGTGTTTTCTTATATAGGATGGTCCTTTAGTACCGGTTGGAGCCACCAACCGGTACTAAAGGCCTGTTTTGACCAGGCCAAGCGGCGGGAAGCGCACCCCCTTTATTACCGGTTGGTGGCTCCAACCGCTACTAAAGGCCCCCCTTTAGTACCGGTTGGTGCCACGACCCGGTACTAAAGGGGGTGCGCTGGCGCAGGTGCGGTGCGGCAAGTTTAGTCCCACCTCGCTAGCCGAGGGGCGTCCGCACTGGTTTATAACCCCCCGTGCGGTAGCTCTCTCGAGCTCCTCTCCAAAGCAGGCCTACTGGGCCTACATGTTCTGTGCTGCCCTATGGGCCTACTGGGCCTTTGCGGGCTTGCATCCTGGCCCAACAACAGGTTGGGTTTCTAGTCGTATGCAGGCCGCTCTGGCTCAATAGGCGGGCTTTTTTATTTTTTTTGCTTTATTTATTTTTGAGTTGTTTTTTTGTGTATTTAGAGTTTCTTTGTGAATATTTTTGCTTTAGGTACAAAAAATTACAAACTTTCTGTTAGTGCCCGTAGTTTACAAATTTGAATAGTTTAAATTTTGAATTATTTGAAATTAGTGTGAATCACTAGTTTGTGAATAACTTAACTTTAAAAATCAGTAAAGGCATGAAAGAATTTGTTTGCACATAAAATTTCTTCGCGTTTCAAATGCCAAAACACATAACTACCCTAACTATTACAGAGATTCCCTCTTGGGTGTGAAACACAGAAGAAAGTGATGATAGTGAAGCTGATCACATCCCAGATCTTTGGGTGTGAAACTTTTTCTTCACGTGTGTCCCTTTGCGCCGTAACCATGGAAAATCTTCATCATTTAACGGGATGCTCGGATCAATATTCACTGTGAATGGAGCAATTTCATCAAACTTTTCATAATCTTCTGACATGTCTGTCTTGTCATCCACTCCCACGATGTTTCTCTTCCCAGAAAGAACTATGTGCCGCTTTGGCTCATCGTACGATGCATTCGCTTCTTTATCTTTTCTTTTTCTTGGCTTGGTAGACATGTCCTTCACATAGAAAACCTGTGCCACATCATTGGCTAGGACGAATGGTTCGTCTGCATACGCAAGATTGTTGAGATCCACTGTTGTCATTCCGTACTGCGGGTCTTCCGTTACCCCGTCTCGTGTCATATTGACCCATTTGCACCGAAACAAAGGGACCTTCAAACCACGTCGATAGTAAAGTTCCCATATGTCCTGTATATAACCATAATATGTTTCCTTTCCCGTCTTGGTTTCTACATCAAAGCGGACACCACTGTTTTGGTTGGTGCTCTTCTTATCTTGGGCGATCGTGTAAAATGTATTACCATTTATCTCGTACCCTTTGAAAGTCATTATATTCGAAGATGGTAACTGGGACAGCAAGTACAGGTCATCTTCAATAGAGGTGTCATGCATGGTACGTGTCTGCAACCAGCTGGCGAAACTCCTGGTTTGTTCACGTGTAATCCAGTCATCAGACCGCTCCGGGTGTTTGGAGCGTAGCAAATTCTTGTGTTCATCCATATACGGAGCCACCAAGGCGGAATTCTGTAGAACTGTGTAGTGTGCTTCAGTGAGAGAATGTCCGTCCATACATATTATTTTTCCCCTCCTAGCATGCCTTTTCCATCCAGTCTTCCCTTATGCCGCGATTCAGGAACACCAATCGGCTTAAGGTCAGGAATAAAATCAATACAAAACTCAATGACCTCCTCATTTTCATGGCCCTTGGAGATGCTTCCTTCTGGCCTAGCACGGTTATGAACATATTTCTTTAAGACTCCCATGAACCGCTCAAAGCGGAACATATTGTGTAGAAATACAGGACCCAAAACGTTAATCTCTTCGCATAGGTGAACTAGGACGTGCATCATGATGTTGAAGAAGGATGGTGGGAACACCAACTCGAAACTGACAAGACATTGCACCAAATCATTCTCTAACCTTGGTATGATTTCTGGATCGATTACCTTCTGAGAGATTGCATTGAGAAATGCACATAGCTTCACAATGGCTAATCGAACGTTTTCCGGTAGAAGCCCCCTCAATGCAACCGGAAGCAGTTGCATCATAATCACGTGGCAGTCATGAGACTTTAGGTTCGGGAACTTTTTCTCTGCCATGTTTATTATTCCCTTTATATTCAACGAGAAGCCAGACGGTACCTTAATACTGAGCAGGCATTCAAAGAAGATTTCCTTCTCTTCTTTGGTAAGAGCATAGCTTGCATGACCCTGATGTATGCCGTCTTTTCCGTGCATACGTTGCTGGTCCTCCCGTGCCTCAGGTGTATCTTTTGTCTTCCCATACATGCTCAAGAAGCCAAGCAGGGTCACACAAAGATTCTTCGTCACGTGCATCACGTCGATTGCGGAGCGGACCTCTAGGTCTTTCCAATAGGGCAGGTCCCAAAATATAGATTTCTTCTTCCACATGGGTGCGCGTCCGTCAGCGTCATTCGGAACAGGTTGTCCACCAGGACCCTTTCCAAAGACCACCTTCAAATCCTTGACCATATCATGTACATCAGCACCAGTACGGTGGCGAGGCTTCGTCCGGTGATCCGCCTCACCTTTGAAATGCTTGCCTTTATTTCTTACAGGATGCCTGCTCGGAAGAAATTGACGATGTCCCAGGTACATATTCTTCTTACAATTAGCCAAATATATACTGTCGGTATCGTCCAAACAGTGCGTGCATGTGCGGCATCCCTTGTTTGTCTGTCCTGAAAGGTTACTGAGAGCAGGTCAATCACTGATGGTCACGAACAGCAACGCCTTTAGGTCAAATTCTTCCCCCATGTGCTCATCCCACGCACGTACACCTGTTCCATTCCACAGTTGTAAGATTTCTTTAACTAATGGCCTTAGGTACACATCAATGTCGTTGCCGGGTTGCTTAGGGCCTTGGATGAGCACTGGCATCATAATGAACTTCCGCTTCATGCACAACCAAGGAGGAAGGTTATACAAACATAGAGTCACAGGCCAGGTGCTATGGTTGCTGCTCTGCTCCCCAAAAGGATTAATGCCATCTGCGCTTAGACCAAACCATACGCTCCTTGCGTCATCTGCAAACTCCTTCCCGTACTTTCTTTCGATTTTTCTCCACTGCGACCCGTCAGCGGGTACTCTCAACTTTCCGTCTTTCTTACGGTCTTCTCTGTGCCATCGCATCGCCTTGGCATGCTCTTTATTTTGGAACAAATGTTTCAACCATGGTATTATAGGAGCATACCACATCACCTTGGCAGGAATCTTCTTCCTGGGGCGCTCGCCCTCGACATCACCAGGGTCATCGCGGCTGATCTTATAGCGCAATGCACCGTATACCGGGCAAGCGTTCAAATCCTCGTGCTCACCGCGGTAGAGGATGCAATCATTAGGGCATGCATGTATCTTCTGCACCTCTAACCCTAGAGGGCAGACAGCCTTCTTTGCTTCGTACGTACTCTCGGGCAATTCGTTGTCCTTTGGAAGCATATCCTTTATCATTACCAGCAACTTTCCAAATCCCTTGTCAGATACACCATTCTCTACCTTCCATTGCAGCAATTCCAGTGTGGTGCCCAGCTTTTTCTTGTCACCTACGCAATTCGGGTACAACAATTTTTTGTGATCCTCTAACATGCGCTGCAACTTCTTCTTCTCCAAATCACTTGCGCAGTTTCTCTTTGCATCGGCAATGGCCCGACCTAGATCATCAATGGGCTCATCTGATGCCTCTTCTTCAGCTTCTTCCCGCATTGCCGGCTCAGCTTCTTCCCGCATTACCGGCTCAGCTTCTTCCCCCATTGTTGTATCATCGTATTCAGGGAACCCATGGCCAGGATAGCTGTCGTCGTCCTCTTCTTCTTCATTGTCTTCCATCATAACCCCTCTTTCTCCGTGCTTAGTCCAAACATTATAGTGGGGCACGAAACCAGACTTAAACAGGTGGACATGAATGATTCTTGACTTAGAGTAATTTTGACCATTCTTACAGACAACACATGGACAAGGCATAAAACCATCCGCCCGCTTGTTTGCCTCAGCCGCAAGCAGAAAAGTTTGCACGCCATTAATGAACTCGGGAGAGCATCGTTCATCGTACATCCATTGTCGGCTCATCTTCAATACACAGCACCAAAAACACCAACTTAATACAAGTTCATACATAAAGTTCATACAACACTTAAATGCAACAAACAAATAACTCTCTAGCTAAAGCATTTAAATGCAACAACAAATGCGATCAAGATCGCAACTAAGGTAACAATTGATCCAACAGCATAATGATACCAAGCCTCACTATCGATGGCATATTTTCTAATCTTTCTAATCTTCAAGCGCATTTTCTCCATCTTGATCTTGTGATCATCGACGACATCGGCAACATGCAACTCCAATTCCATCTTCTCCCCCTCAATTCTTTTCAATTTTTCTTTCAATTACTCATTTTCTCTTTCAACTAAATTTAACCTCTCGACAATAGGGTCGGTTGGAATTTCCGGTTCACATACCTCCTAGAAAAAATATCTATGTGGGCATAATTTGTCATAAACACGAAATGCAACTAGTTTTAAAAGAGAATATATATACCACATCCGAATCATAACAAGGACGAGGGCCGGCGGGGACGGATATCAAAACCATGGCACTATGTATAACAAACAACGTACGGGTAAGATAATTATACGAGTAACTATATATCCAAATCACACAAACATTAATTTTTATATAAAATTTCATGAACAAGAGGCTCACTACAAGGTGGTGCCGGCGACGGGACGGTGCGGGCGATCGACGGTGGTTACGGCGGAGATTTTGAAGGCACTAAGTAAACCACACCTACATATGCAAACTAAGTGTTATTTTTGACCTCAAATTGCATATAAATCAAATACTAGCACATATAATTCCTCCCAAATTACTAAACCCACAAATTAAATACCATATAAAGCATTGCAAGAGCTAATCTAGCAATGAGAGATGAAAGGACAAAGTTGCTAACCTTTGTGATCATTTGAATCGATGGGGACCTTCAAATCTTGACAAATTTTGGGCAAAATGTGTGATGAGCTCGAGAGGAAGAGGGGAAGAACAGAGAGGGAGGGGAAAGGGGAAGAACAGAGCGAGCTCGGCGGGTGGACGAAGGGTTTATGTAGGACGACCTTTAGTACCGGTTCGTGACACGAACCGGTACTCACTACCAGAAACCGCAATATTTCTGTGGGTTGGAAACCGACAGGAAAAGAGCCGAACCCGACAGGGAAAGTATTTCCCGTCGGTCACCCGTCAGGGAAAGCCGACAGAGATAGCTTGACAGGGAAACTTGCTTTTGCCTGTCGGCCGACCGACAGGAAACATTTCCCTGACGGTGACCGACAGGAAAATATGATTTCGTCAGGTATAGGGTATCCAGGAGTATCCGTTATTTCCCTGTCAGTCCGAACTGACAGGAAAATTCGCAACATTTCGCTGTCAGTTCATCACCGACAGGAATACTCATTACATTTCGCTGTGAGTTCGTGCCCGACAGGAATTTGTACATGTCACAACCAGAATTATTAGTCCTGTCGGCCCAAAACCGCCAGCAATGGATGGTGCGGCTTAATGATCCATTTAAAATATGTATACTGCATCTATCAACACAAATTATACCATGATGATCCTTGTGCCAATCACTACCATAAATTGGACTGATAAGATTTAGTTTTGCACATCTAAGTACATAATAGTTCTCGACAACAAAAGATAAATTGTTCAACTTGCAAGTTGCAAGGATAAGCTTCAGTGCATTACAAACAAAATACAACATACTTCACAGAAGTAGATAACCTGCCTCTAGTGTCTATTGCAACTTCCAAAATGCTACTCTGTTACCAACACCACCATTAGTTCCAAAGTTGTGTTACCCTGCTCTAAGTCAACAAAGGCACTGCCCAGGTTACTACCACTCTAAGTCTCGCTTTCGTGGTTGTTGGAGTGAAGGTTAGTTGCACCAATAGCCATGTCGCCAATATTCCCATTGGAGTTGTCACCGCCAACAGTTCCACCCAAATCACCATCACCAGTGTTGTCATCAAGCGCTTGGGTTCCAATTTGAGATGAATTAGTGCCCACCTACATAAGATTATTTATTTAGACAGACCAAGAGAGGTTATGAAGCAAACCAGAAAAGGCTTCTCAATTAAAAGTTGCAGTAAACCATCAGGTAGAAAATATAAATGATAATAAAACCAAATGGCCTTTTGTGAGTAAACCATCAACACATCCATTTTGGACAGATTTGGCCAACAACGTTAGTAGTAATTTTAACTAAGAGAGGATGGTCAGAATAAACAATGAACATCTACCACAAATGGTGTTTCGAACAGATTTGGCCAAGAACTTAAGTATGATAAATTTAACTAAATGAGAGTGATCAAAAATTGAGATCCTAGAAAAATAGAATGAATCATGGTGTAAATTCACTTAAGTTGGGACTACATGTGCATGCCGGAATCAAGATGCACTCCCACAAGCATATCTCAACATATTTGGGGGGGGGGGGGATTGAGAGGAAGTAGTGCCGTCTATCAAGCTAAATCTGTATAAAGTACCTTACCAATCAATAAGATCTAAGATATTCATGACATGGCTAATGGCTACTCAAATAACATAATACTCTTTATTTACAATGGTTGGCTGACCATCAGTTTGAGAAAAAAGTTTCAGGAAGTAATGTACTTACATGTGGTTGGAAACTTTCTCCTTGGCGTAGCTCCTCTGGTAGTTCTTTTCCCATCTCCTTAAAAAGGGCCTATGAACAAGTATGCAACATTAGAATAGCTGGTTTGAACAATCAATCTGAAACATGTGCACAAATTTGCAAGTACCAAGAAAAGTCTTCCATGCATATCCACTATCTTTTGAAGGTTCTCATTACGTCGCTTCAGTTCTTCATTTTCTTGAATAGCTCGTCGCTTCAGTTCTTCGTTTTCTTGAATAGTTCGCCGAAATGATGCTAAAGATAACGGCCTCAGTTTCTTCTCTCCATGCACGATCTGCCATTTAACAAATTATGTGTTGAAAATGGAATAGATCAGCTATTTGCTTATTTAACCTCAACATATCATACTTAATATGAGTTATTTAGCAACAACAATACATATATAGCAATTGGAAGCAAACAGATGTACACATAAGATAAAAATGTAATGCTGAAAGTTTAATGCTTACCAAAGACTTGCTGAAATAGTGAAAAATATGGAGTCACCAAGCTGGCTAAGAAACTCCCAAAATCCACTAGCAAATCCAAGATCTAATCCTATTACACACAGCATAACAATTTAAGATAATTAGCATAAGGATAGTAGGAAATGAAAAAGAAAGAGCTCAAAAAACAATCACATCAACAAATAATAAAAACCTTTGGTAAGCATTATCAGATCAGAAAACAAGACATGCATAGAATATATTTGAGAAATCAACCAATATTAAACGACAACAAGCATGTAGTACTGACCACTACCTTGACAATCAGCAGTTTAACTATGTTTTCTTTCTCGTCAACAAGTGAAATAACTTCAGAAGTCCTGTAACCTGGGAGATGTAAGCAAAAGATTTGACTTTGATTTTGGTATTTGGTAGTCTAATCAGCAAGACAAAGTATTTGATAGTCTACTAAAAAAACAAGTGCCAAATCAGGATAGGCATACAGATTTGTATTTTTTTCAGCACAAATCTGATAGGGCCTAATACTATGCCGTGGATGGGTAACTACCACAATCCCCAAGTCTATCAAATCCATCTTATTCCTACATGGATTAGGCATGTACTACCAGCAACGGGGATAACAACCACAACCCCGAACTCTATCAAATCCATCTTATTCCTAGATGGATTAGGCATGTACTACCAGCACAATGAAAGATTCGGCCATATGGGCTCCTCCGCCACTTACCACAAACAAATCTCATATACCATATGAGCGTCACCTGTATAGGAAAGGGTGTTACCTAGATTGGAAAGGGCGCCGCTCAGGGAAGGATGCAGTGGTCGAGTGACGGCGGCCACGGGGTCGTTGACGACGACCCTCTTCCGGACGCCGCGGGAAGCTTTGCCGGCAACACTTCGGAGGCAGCAGGTCGTTGGGCTACTGACCAGCGAATCAGGCGGAGGGGGTGGACGAGAGGATGGAAGAGGCAAGGGATTTGGGGGCGGAGGGGGCGAACGAGAGAATGGAATAGGCGAGGGATTTGGGGGCGCAGCCGACGGCGAGGGATTTGGGGCGCAGCCGGCCGCCGGCCGATGCAGAGAGAGCTAGGTTGGAGGGCTGAGATTTTGGGGAGAATGTTCGTGAGTGAGCTAGGTCTGGAAGCGATCTGGGGATAGAGCCCATATGTTCTTTTTTTTTGAGAAAAACGGCGGGCTCGAATTGGCAAAGCGGCGGGACATGGGCTACCTTTGGCGCGAATTAGATGAATCAGTGGCGCCAAATGGGCTATTCCAGTGGGCCGAGAACCGACCGACAGGTATATTATTAGTCCTGTGGGTCGATGGATGAGCGCACAGGAAAAGAAATCTATTCCTGGCGTGCAGTTGCGGCCCGACAGTAGAAGCCCATTTTCCTGTGCGCTAACGCGGGCCCGACAGGAAAATAAGAGACTCACAGAAATATTTCAGTTTCTGGTAGTGACTAAAGGTGCTGGAGGGGCCCAGACTGACATCCTGCCACCACTCTCATTAGTACCGGTTCGTAGCATGAACCGGTGCTAAAGGTTCGCCACGAACCGGTACTAATGAGAGCGGCCTGGCTAGCTCAAATTCAAACCGGCACTAATGTGCTTCTCGTTTGACCATTTTTCTACTAATGCGGGTTACCGAGAGAAAATAGATTCCCCCATGCATGCATCTGCTGTTGGTATAGTTGGTGATCATAGTGCATCCAAACTAGCCTTCAATGTACACGTGTAGTATTGGCTATTAGTTTAGCTAGATTTCAGTCTACTGACTTTTCGAGTTTGGGTCAGTCGATTTTTGAATCATGGAAGGAGAAGGAAGGGCCTCGCCGGAGAGAAGGAATGGGCTCGCCGTCATCACCCCATTATCTATCTTAGGGTTCAGGATGGGGGCAGTGGTAGCCGGCGGTGGTGGGGATGTGGCCGGAGAAAAAACTCGGTGTTGGGGGGCCCTAGAGGGATGGCCGGGGCGGAGGAAGACCGGCGGTGAGGGGGTGGTTTAGGGAAGGGCGGGGCGGCGAGGCGGTCGCGGGAGGCGGTGGCCCGCAGTTAGGGTTGAGGTGGATCGGCGGGTGCGCGAGAGGAAGAAGAGGCAGGAGGTTGAAGATGAACGACGTCCGCTGAATTTTGATCAAACGGTTGGAATAGAAAAAGGAGAATCGACTTACCCTTTTCAAATTTCAGTCGACTGTCACCTAGCCGCTCGGTTGTGTATTATGGTAGGCCATCACCCCACTTTACGTCACGCCGCTGTATAAAGGACGCATGCAGGCTTGTCTTTCTCTCTTTTCCTGCTCACACTACAGTTACGACATAAACTGTCTCCGGCATTATCTCTCGTTAGAAATTCAAATATTAAAAAATAGAGTTTTTATTCGATAGATATCAATGAATTAATATCGCACAAGCAAATAAAATGCTAGTTTTCCTATGTGTAGAGTCGTTCTGGATGGGCAGAAGAGGATGACTTTTGCGTTGCTCAGCCAGCACGACTGACGTATCACTGTTCCACTGCTAATGTTGACGCACGATTTCTAAGATGGGTTGATTGGTGTTGTACGGAGCAGTGCCAAGAAAAAGCATTGGAGTAGTTTGTCCCGTGCACGGAACAAACGCTGGCTGGACCATGCAACGGGAGGTCCCGTGCACTTCGCCTCAGGTGGAAATGGTACGAATGGACTGACAAGGATCGGCCCTAGACCAACACTGAGATCCCTTGTGATAAGGATGAACTTGCTCTCTTCTCTGCATCCACTGTGGTTTCCGTCGGGAACAGAATTTCTGCCAGTTTTTGAAACGATCGTTGGCTCGATGGAAATGTGCCATGGCTCCTTGCTCCGGATGTCTTCAAGCTCTGCTCCCACAAAAACGTCTCTGTCCATGATGCAGTCTCCAACAACAAATGGATGCTGTGCCTCCATCAGATTTCCTAGATTACGCAACTCCGACAGTTTGCTGACCTCTGGACTCGGGTGCAACAGGTGACCCTGGATCCACTAGCAGGCAGATGATGCATTTGGAATATAATGGCAATGTACTGAATTGACACAGAATTGTCATACTGATCTCTTAAAGCAGCACTCGTCGACCCATCTCCTTCTTAATATGATGCATCTACATTTAGTTTAAATTGGTAAGAATCCTGTTTAGACCACTTGATTATTACTTTGACACCCCTGTTTTGCATGACAACATTTCCTTTTCTGGCAATTGGTCTGCCTTGTTGCATGAGGACAGAACCAATATGTTGACCTGATGCATCTGTTTAAAAAGTAAATGGTAGGGTCAAATCAGGCAAAGCCACAACAGAAGCAGTGACCAGACAATTCTTCAATGTTGTGAAGGCCTCAATTTGAGCATCTGACCACTGGAATGAATCTTTTTTAGACAGTCATGACGTGTCCTAGAATTGATCCAATAATTCTTGACAAATCTTCTGTTTCGGCAGCCATACCAAGAAAACTCCTCAACTGAGTGATAGTCTTAGGTGCTGGCCATTCTTTGATGCAACTATTTTCTGGGGGTGTGTAGATAGACCCTATCCTTAGATAACATGCCCTAAATACTCCACTTAGATAGTCTTAGCACTTATTCATCATGTTAACTTGTGAGGTTGATTAATTGGCATGTCAGACCGATTAATCCGTTGTTAGGCCGATTAATCGTTGTTGACCCATTAACTTGTGGGCAAACAGAGCCCAAAATTTTGCCCTATAACCCCTCCCATCCCCCTCTCGCTCCTCAGTAGCTAGGGTTTGACCAAACAGTAGCATATTTTGGTATATTACATAGTTGAGAACATGATAGTATGGTATAATACATAAAAAACTAGATATATGTTGGCAAGTTCCTATTTAATCCACCGATTAATGGTGTACCGATTAATCTAGTTAATAGGCGGATTCAGCGATTAATCTTTACTCCCAAGCCGACCGAGCAGCTACCAGTTACCGATTTCCTGAACAATGGTTTCTTCTACTTTTCAAGTTCTTTAAAAAATATTTTCATTTAAAATGTTTAGAATTTTCATAAAATGTTCATCTTTTCTAATTTGTTAATAAAATTTTAAAAAGTTCACATTTAAAATTTTGTTTGGGAATTTCTGAATATTTTAGTGTTTTTCAAAAATTGTTTAGGTATGTTCAAAATTTTCACAACTTTAAAAAAATGTTTGGGATTTCAAAAAATGTTCATGTCTCCAACTTATATTCGGCACTTTCAAACATCTTTTTTTCAGAAATTGTTCAATTTTTTCCAAAAATGTTCGTGTTATGTTCATGTTTAAAAAAAATCATGAACTTTAAAAAATATCCGTCTTTCCAAAGTTTGTTTGGGTATTTCAAAAATTGTTCGCATTCCCAATTTTTTTGAAATTATAAAAAAAAATCATGTTTTGAAAAAGTGATCGCGTTTCAAAAACATTTCATGACTTTTAAGAAATGGTCCGCTTTATAAAATTGTTTCTTTTTTCTTTCTTAAAATCGGTTCAGGAATCCGAAAAGTGTTCGCGATTCATAAAACATACATGTTCTTTTTTCCAAAAAAAATTGCGTTCGAAGTTTTAAAAAATATTCGAATCTGTGTTTGGTATTATCCTTATGGGTTTGCGCTGCTACAAAAACAAGAACTCTCGCTAGCCGAATTGGTTGTAGCACGTCCTCTATATCAAGAGATCTTGGGTTTGATGCTTCGCGCACGGGAGTTTTTTTGGAGCGATGCTGTACACTAGGATTATACATTTCCGTCGGTGACCCGCCGTACATATGAAAATGGGTATAATTTGTAATTCCTCTATATTGCCTTTTATATGTTTAGTGAGGAGGGTTGAATCAAAGCGCGGCTCTTTCGTTCTTGTTTTCTACCATTTTCAATATTTTTTGGTACAAATTCCTGCCGCAGCCCGTTGGGCATCCCCTAGTTTCTACAGTGCTCCCAAGCGTGGCATAATTGTTGTTTTCTTCGCTTGTATTTTTAATATCAATGAAATACTTAATGGATGATTCCATTTTTGCCCTACTAAGTAGAGAAGATAAGATAAAAGTACAACCGTAAGCATGGGTTGTCTCCATGGAACATCGAAGTGCTGGATCTTAGCTCTAGGTGTTTCACTACCGAATACACATCAAATCGCCAACTAGAAACTCCGCTTTAAGCTCGAGCTGTGCGGCACCATAAACCGCCACCAAAGCCCAGTTAAAACCATCTATCTTAGACTTGACTCAAAACTTCACCGCGAAGTCGCCCATCACTACACTTCAGACTTCAAGCGAATCGCATTTCACACCTAGTAAGATACCATAAAGATAATTGTATCATCAGGTACTGAAGGATTGTATCATCAGCATACTGAAGGATTGTACCATAAAGGAAAATCGCATCATAACACAAGCTTCATATTTCTTGCCTTGGCCAAGCCATGCTCCATAAAGATGATTGTATCATCAGCGTACTGAAGGATGGATACACCTCCATCAATAAGATGAGGTACCAATCCACCTACTTGACCATTTTCCTTAGCCCGTCCTATCAAAATTGCTAACATATCCACCACAATGTTAAACAGTATAGGGGACATCGGATTTCCTTGTCTTAGGCCTTTATGTGTCTGGAAGTAATGACCTATGTCATCATTAACTTTAATTCCCACACTACCTTTTTGCGTAAATGATTCAACCTGTCGGCGTCAGGCTTCATCAAAACCTTTCATACGCAATGACTGTTGGAGGAATGGCCATTTGACCTTATCGTACGCTTTTTCGAAATCCACCTTAAAAATTACTCCATCTAATTTTTTGGAATGGATTTCATGGAGTGTTTCATGCAGGACGACCACCCCTTCAAGGATATTTCTGTCCGGCATGAAAGCAGTTTGGGACTATTGCACCACAGAATGCGCAATCTGTGTGAGCCTGTTAGTCCTGACCTTGGTGAAAATTTTGAAACTAACATTGAGGAGACAGATCGGCCTGAATTGCTCAATTCTCACAGTATCCGTTTTCTTGGGAAGCAGTGTGATAGTCCCAAAATTCAAGTGAAACAATTGAAGCTGTCCAGAGAACAGGTCATGGAACATAGGTAGTAAATCCCCCTTAATAATGTGCCAGCACTTTTTATAGAACTCTGCCGGGAATCCATCCGGTCCGGGAGCCTTATTGTTTTTCATCTGTGCAATAGCATCAAACACCTCCTTCTCCGAGAACGGGGCAACCAGAATATCATTATCGTCAGCCGATAGCTGGGGCACATCCTCAGTCCTGGACTCATCGAGGGACACACAATTATCTTCCGGAGGTCCAAATAACTGCTTATAATAGTCGGTAATATATGTTTTTAGGTTATCCTGACCTAAAATAGTGCCCTCGTCTTGCTCAAGCTGAAAGATACGCTTCTTTCTGTGCTTGCCATTAGCTATCAAATGGAAGAATTGAGTATTCGTGTCCCCTTGGACCACTTTGCGGACTTTAGCACGCAAAGCCCACTTCAATTCTTCTTCGCGGAGCAGTTCTTTCAACCTCTTCTCCACCTTATTTTTAACCTGAAGCTCAGCTGGCGATAAAATAGTGGATTCGGCCTGTATGTCCAGGGCCTATATAAGAGTAAGGAGTCTATCCTTTTCAATCTTATACACACCACTGAGGTGCTTAGCCCAACCCCGTAAGAAACTTCTCAAATGCCTAATCTTATTCTGCCAACGCTCTATCGCAGTCTTGCCTCCTACACCTCTATCCCATTCCCTGGCGATCAAGTCCACGAACCCCTCACGTTCAAACCATGACATCTCGAAAGAGAAGGTGTTCTTGTTACCCACGTGGTTCGGCTCCCCTGAGTCCACGAACAATGGGGTGTGATCAGATATTCCCCTCGAAAGAGCTTGCACCGTAACCAGAGGGAACTTTTGTTCCCACTCCACGCTCGCAAGAACTCGATCAAGTTTTTCATAGGTAGGGTTTGGCAGAGCATTAGCCCAGGTAAACTTTCTACCAGAAAGCTCTATCTCTCTTAGATCCCAGCTTTCAATAATGGTATTGAACATAAACGACCATCTGCCGTTAAAGTTATCATTGTTCTTCTCCTCTCTCCTCCTGATGATATTGAAATCACCTCCAACTAAAATTGGAAGCTGTTCTGACCCACAGATTCGAACAAGGTCCGCCAGAAACTCCCCTTTAAGCTCGAGCTGTGCGGCACCATAAACCGCCACCAAAGCCCAGTTAAAACCATCTATCCTAGACCTGACTCGAAACTTCACCGTGAAGTCGCCCATCACTACACTTTGGACTTCAAGCGAGTCGCATCTCACACCTAGTAAGATACCACCCGATCTTCCTCGCGGAGGGAGGCAATGCCAATCGAAATCAATACCACCCACAAGAGAAGAAAGAAACTGGGGCGCAAAGTTATCTCTACCCGTCTCCGATAGAGCAACAAAATCTAACCTCTGCTCTAAAGCTGCCTCAGCTAGGAATCTTCTTTTAGCCAAGTCCTTCAGACCTCTGCTATTCCAAAAGATTCCTCTCATATTTCATCATGGAATTTTTTAGTGGTTCGAATCCTAGCACTCCTACGAACTGCGGAATCGGGATAGATCTTCCTTTTCCACTTACGCTTAGGTTTACTAGGCTCTGTCGCCCGATCCTCATAACCAGTTTCACATATATTACTAGCATCATTCTCTAGGGGTACATCATCTTCCTCAGAGTCATGATTGGGGGGTGCTAGATCCGCACACAAATTATCGAGCACTCTAACCCCTAACGCATCAATCTCATCATCATTCATTGGTTTAACTGCTGCAAGATTACGAATAGTCTCTAAGGCACGTTCCGCCTCCAAATCTAATAGATCATTTACCGAATTGGTAATCTCACTATTCGTAGCACCTAGTGAAACTCCTAATTGATTTGCATTATTTATAATCTCCTCATTAGAAAAATGCAATAAGGAATTAGATAAGTTGACGGACATACCAGAAGATAATGCAGCCTCCTGAAGCTTGGCCTCCCTCATAGCGCACCGCTGCTGCATATCATCCACCTTCGAGATGTCGAGGATGCGAGCACTCATCCGTCTCCCCTCGGAGATAGGGTCCGGGATCCCGCCAAACGCGACAACCTCCTCCCTAGTAAAACCTGGCACAGAGTCCCTCAAAGGGTCTACCGAGGTTACCAGAGAAGGCGTCTGCGGGCTCCCGAGCCCCTCAGCTGGGTGCCCCACACCAGGGACCCCGGCCATGGGTATGAGCGAAGAGGGGATGGCGGGGACTGCCTGCCCGCGCCCTCCTCCCACCCCACCCGTCGGCTCAGACGGATGAGCCATCGGTGAAGGAGAAGCGGTCCTCCTGACCGTCGGGGAAGAAGGAGGAGCTAGGGCCTCCTGCCCCAGCACCCCCCAACGCAGCTGCTGCCGCGGTGGTTACCGCCACCACCGGAGTAGCAGGAGCCGAGGCCGCCTGCCTCGGGCTCCCTCTCCCAGCACCGGCCGACCCCCTCGGGGTCGGCGTCACCGACGCCACCGAGATTGGGATGGGGATGGGAGAAGGCGAGGCCACCTGCCCCGAACCCCCTCCCCCATGACCCATCTCGCCCGCAGTCACCGACACCGGAGTCGCGTCCACGTGAGGCGCCAGGACAAGAGAAGCACCCTCCGGCCTCCTCTCCGTAGCTCCAACCAAAGTCCTTGCCGACCGTCCAGCACACAATCCAGCATCCCCCTCGAACTCCAACGGAGGGAGCGTGTGCTCAAGATAATCATCAGAATCTACCCGGTCACTCCATAGTCTGGGAGGTGCCGAGGCTGGCTCAAAGGACCCAAAATGCAGAGTTGTCATGGGCACCGCTGGTGATGCTGCGGGCTCAACCCCGGTCCCATCCCCAGGCAACTGAGTAGCTGGGTGAGAACCGTGAGACCCCTCTCGCGTGGGCTCATCTGACGGTGCCCCCTTGGCCCCCGCATTTCCATCACTGTCGTGCATGTCAACATCGTTACCATTAACCGCATCAGCAAATAAATCAGTGTCCTCAAACTCGATCTCTAGCGGGAACACCTCTCCCCTATAGGTCCAGTTGACCTTATCAGGCACGAACTCAATATCCAGAACACTCACTAAAAGCCGGGCCACCCCATGGGCACGTGTGAAAGCCATATCGACTTTTTCTGTCTTCTCAACCAAGATGCCCATACTAGCCACCACTCGAGCATCCTGCAAAGGCTTAGATGGAGCCCCTCTAAACCACAACCAGACCTGCATAAGCGGCTTCCCCTTAGGCTCAACCTGCTTCCACTCGTGGAACTCCAGGATACACTTAGTACCGGGGACTCTGCACAAGCCAAAGCTCAACAATCTCTGCAAATCATCCATAGTTGGGAAATCAACCTTAAAAACCCTGTCCTCGATGAGCACCAATTCCCATCTAAAATCCCCGGGGGCCAGCTCCTGAAGCCTCCTCACAATCTGTGCCTCAGTCACCTCTCCCTGGGTCGCTTTCACAATCCCGGTAGTCAAGCTCAGGGTATCCTCCGGGACCTCTCTCGCCGCCGGGGACTAAAAAAACATGAGCTCAGCACAATAGACTCCATAAATATTAAGCGTCGGAGGCAGGTCACGCAACAACGGGCACTCCCCCGAGTCATGTGCAGGCTTGCCACACGACTCACACAGTTGGGCCTCACACTCAGCAATGAAGTGGCCCTTCTCACCACAACGGTAACAAATCATCCTCTCCTTCTTACGTGCATATTTGGACGCCCTCTCGGCATCAGACCTGTCGGTAGCCTCATCCACCGTCCCAGCCTCAGGAACCTCAACACTGGCCAAGGCATTCACCACCTCCATCGCCTGGGGAGGAAGCTCAGTGCAAGTATGGTCGGACTCCACTATAGACGCCGCAGGATCAACTGCCCTGGGCGGGGGCGGTCGGCGAAATCTCCCACGGCCCCCACCCCGACCACCACGATGGCCACGAAAGCCTCCTCTCTGACGGTGATCTGGGCCGGAGGCCCCCTCGACAAAACCACCTGCCGGGCCAAGAAACGGTCTCTCAGCAGACCCGTCGCTTTGCCAGGCAAATCCACGACCTCCTCCCGTGGAAGAGGATCCTCGGTGCTGTCCGTCACCATACGCATCATACCCATCATCCCCCCACTGGCCTCGGGGCGGATCCTTGGGGTCTCTGTTGCTAGAGTTCGGCCTCGTCTGTGTTGGACCCGCGCAGTTTTGAGTCGGCCTTGTGACATAGTGGGGCGGAGGTGCGGCGCGAGGCGGACCACTAGAGGGAGTCTGCACCACCCCAAGGGCAGTAGCACCACAACCAGCCGGAGCCACTCCGGCCACGCCCGGCGCCGTCGGCCGCATGCCAGCACGACCCGCTGTCGGTATAGCTCCGGGCGCCGCACCCGGCGCAGGCGGCCTTGGCCCACCCCGCCCTGCAGCAGGGAGCTGCTGCCCCGGTGGCCGGGCGCCCTAGAGAGTAGCGCCCCGGCCCGGAAGACCTAGCGCCCCTCCACCGCCCGCCGGCGGTCTCTGTCCGGGCGGCGCCAGGACACCTCGCCCAGGCCCTGCCGCCGCCGGCGGAGCTGCCCCGCCCCTTCCCACCGCACCGGTGGTCTTCCCAGCAGGCGGCGGAGCTGCCCCACGGCCGGCCATCGTACGGAGTGGAGGGATCCTCCTTGCCTGACTAGCCCTGCAAGCCGGGAAACCTCGCGACCCAAGCTTGCGAACCCTTGAAGGAAGGGGCGATGGCGCACGACAGAAATCACGCTCGCCCTCGTACGTGCATGGGGCATCGATAATGATACGGGCAGAAGAGCCTGGAGCAGCATGGGCCTCATACCCATCTGACTCCGGCCCAACTTCACGCAGGCCCAAATCTGTCCGAACCGGCCCAGCCGCACCCAGCAGCTGATTCAAACGAATCGACCTCGCGGTCGAGATCTCGGTCGCCGCCGCAGCCATGACGGGCGGCGCCGACGCCTGCCGACCGGCGTGCCGCCTCGCATTCTTCCGCTTCTTCACCGTAATCCAAGATTCCGGTCTAATCATATCAAATAATGTAAGATTTGGAAGACTCACCTTAGGAATGGGTCCTTTCCAGGGACGGATCGCCGACGCCGCCGTCTTTCGATGAACAACGCGCCGGATCATCTTGATCTTCTTGCCCACGTGAAGACCGATACGCGCCGGATCGTCCGGTGGTAGAACCTGATCGATCGTCATGGCCACTTCATCTTCGCAATAGCCTGCATGGAATAAATCGCAAACGAGATCTGAAGGTGTCGGTGAGGGCGGCGCCTCCGCCGGAGATGCATCCCCATCGTCGTCCGCGTCTTCTTCGTCGGACTCGGCGAGAGCCCAGAACCGCCCGCCGACGCGCCGGCGATCACCGACGGCGGACGGCGCCGTTGCGGTCGGGTGCATGGTCGCCCGCCCAGTCGACCCTGACCCACCTTTCCGATCAAAGATAAATCAACCACAGGATGGATGGAGGATGAGGAGGGGTACACAGGGCACGGGACGGGGTCGAGAGATCAGCGAGTGGGATCTCCAGCCGCCATGGATCTCTGCCTCCAACCTCTCGCCGCTCGAAATGGGATCTCCAGTCTAGTTTTAGTGAAGATGAAAGGGTATGTGTATGAAAGGGTATCTTTTTTTTCTTTCAAAATAAAGGAGGTGAAACCCCGGCCTCTGCATCATTGTGGTGCACATAATTATTTTTTATTATTTTTAGTGAAGATGATGCAAGGCAACGAGGTCAAAGTCATCAACAAGAAACATAGGCAGCTACCATCGACCCATTGCAAGATATGAATTTAACAAATATGACTAAGGGTGTGTTTGGTTGAGTTGTAAATTCTGAAAAAAGCTGATGTAAGTTGTGAACTGTGAGAAAGCTGTTGTGAGCGGAGAACAGTGAAAAAGCTACATGTTGTTTGGTAGACAACTGTGAAAGCATAGATTTGGCTGGAATTGTCGGTAATGCATGCCCACAAGAACCTCCGTTTGGAACCTAGATCTCTCACAAGGAGTTGTAGTCAAAAGTACTATACTTGCGTAGGTAGGTGAATAGAGTAGTGTCTGTGTCTCTTTACTTTTATGCGCTCTTTCTTCTTCCCTATAGACGCAATTTGTAGGGTGTCTTTGTAGAGTGCTTAGGTGCTTGCACCACTTAACCGATGTACCCCTCCCTTGAGACAAGGTGCATAAGTAGCGTAGATCCGCATGAGTCTTGCGGAGTAGTCATATACTCACCCTTGCTATAATCACAGTTTCAAAGGGTTACTACTATGGTGCTACAACGTGGACTACTATGATGATGAGTAGATAGGAAACCCCGAGCGGCAACCTGACCGAGATGTCTTGGGGACCAATTGGCTGGACTAATTTACCTTTTGCTCTTTTTTTTAGAAAAGGAGGATGACCCCCGGCCTCTGCATCTGGGAGATGCATACGACCACTTTATTGATTATTCTTGAGGACCTGACAAAGTATTACAACAATGTGCCTGAATCCACCATCTTAATAACATATGCCGCTACTCCTATGCAAAATGATGAAGGGGTGCTAGCTGGGCCACTACCCAAACCACTCACCTAAGCCTAACATCAAAAGCCGGAAGCCGAAACTCATTCGGAAGCCCCAGCCAAGCCACATACCGGGTCTGGGGCACAATCCGGTCAGACGCACTCGTGTGTCGTCGCCGCCATCTTCCGCAGGTTTTCAGATCATATTGAGGCTTCTACCTTGTCTGGCCACTCTGCCATCGACGTCACCATGACGCCAGACAACAACCTCCTCTTGCGCGAGCCCATCTCCGCACGTCGGGCGCCGAGTCTCCACAGCGCCATGCCATCGATCTTCGCCACCATCAAAGTGTGGGATGAAACACCGCTCCACCATCCCTCCAGCCAGCACTTGCTCCAAGACGATGCCCCCAGAAGGGAAAGCGATAGAACGTCATCATCATCCGATCCGGAAGACCCAGATCTGGGGTTTCCCCCTGAGCACCCCGAACCTGATGGCGCAGACTGCCAACGATGCCTCAACCATCGGTAGTAGCTCCACCAGACAAGCGTCGCCTACGTCGCCGCAGCCTCCAAGATGAAGCTGACCAGAATGCATGTGTCGACACCGAACCGCCGCCACCTCCACCGCCGCTTGAGCAGCCCCCGAGCAACGCCTTCAGGAGGGAGCACGCCACCGTGGTGTCGTCGTCGCTTGGAACAGGGGGGTCTGAGGTTTTCACCTGAGCTCCTGGGAGGGGTGGAAGGAAGGAGATCCTCTCCGAAGCCTCCAATGAGGGAAGCAACACCCAAAGGCACTGCCATCGGAGTGGCCGCCACACCGGCCAAGAGATTCCCCTGGAACCCTTCCAGCCACCGGATCTGCAAGGCCAGCACCCAAGAACGGTGACCGAAGCCACCAAAGGCCGGATCCGCTGCAGATCGGAGTAGATCGGGGTCGAGGACGAACATCACCATGGCCACCAACATCCAGCGAGGAACCGCCGCCGCAGCCGAAGCCCACCACCTCCCCGCCATCCACATAGCCAGGGAAGTGGCCCACCTGACCACGCCGGCGCCGCCCGCTGCCAAGCAGCGCCGCGTGCCACCAGCCATGGCCGCCGCCATGGATCCGAGCCGTGGCACAAACGGTCATGTTGGACAAAGAAGAGAAACAACACTGCTTGTGTGCTGAGACAAAAGTTTGCACCAATCTAATAATAATTAATCGTGGTGCAAAACCTAGATGTGCAATACTTCAATTTTGTCTAGATGTTCCCGCAAAAAGAAGAATTTTCTCTAGATGTGCTTTAGTAAATCTTTTTTTTAGAATAATCTTTTCTTTTCTTAATGAAGCGACCTGCTGTCGAACAAAGGTGGCAACCACAAAGCTAGAGTTGGTAATGCACCACTAAGTTGTCTTGTGCGCTAAAGTTTAGATCTAATTTGTTATAATAATAAGAGAAGCATGATTAAAGGAACGTCCGCAGTGGATGCTTTGATTCCTCTCCTTGAGGCGAGTGCTAAAAAGAAGCTGCAGTCAATGGTGATACCGACGTCCTTGCTTTCTTGGTCGTCACCCATGGATCATACTTTATTACCGATCAGGGGTCTCAATCCATTTAAGACTGGCCATAGTGGGAGTGTGACTTCAAGAGTAACATAAGTTTCAACTCAGCAGAATTGCCTATAGCACTGAGTTAATAAGGAGAAAGGCCAATTAAGTAACTTAGCTAGTTACTCTAACATCACATATCCCAATACAATATGAGTCTATAACCTAGTAAATAAAGTTTT
>NW_024114488.1:0-28999 GCF_003073215.2 Triticum urartu | reverse complement strand
AGAGAGAGAGAGAGAGAGAGAGAGAGAGAGAGAGAGAGAGGATCATACATGGTGTCGTTCTGGGTCGTCCATGTAGAGAAACTTACCACATGCAGTCATTACACATGGTTCCATACCTTTATATATCCATGTCGTCAATTTGTTGGTCCTTTACTCATTTACTTGATTATAGTTAAACACGCTACACGTTTGTACATAGTAAATTTATTTTGTGACTCAAATTAAATCAAGTTCAGCTAAACTGGAATTGATCATCAGCTTGGCGTCGTGCACATGTACATATATTCGTCTCAATTTGTGTTAGCTCCCATTTCAAGTTGATAGTGCATGAGTTAATTAGGGTCAAGATGGTCATATGATATACTGTGAATACGTACATCTGATGATGTTCCATATGATGCCGAGCAGGCCTCCGTTGAGGGCGAAGAAGTTGAGGAGGAGCTCGACGATGGCCCCGATTATCTTTGCCGGGTAGTAGGCAGCAGCGAGGGCCTTCTGGATGATCTCGGTGAGCGTGACGAAGATGTCGCCCGGCGTGATGCCGACGTCGCGGGTCGTCTGGTCGCCGGCGTCGACGAAGGCATAGCTGGTGATGGGCCGGCGCAGGATCAGCAGGGACAGGATGTCGATGAACCGCACCTTCTCCGGTCGGATGATCAGCTTCTCCTCCCCCAACTTGGGACGACCAGCAGCAGCTGATCCGGCCGCCGCCATGCTCGCCGAGGGGCGAGTGCTTCTTCCTAGCTTAGCCTGACTACGTGATGTGTGTGTAGTTAGTGAACGATCGATGAGCTCAAGGCACACTGATACACTGGGGAGAAGGGGTGCCTTTTATAGGGCTTTGGAGGGAGACAGGCAGGGCCGGGCCAAGCCGGGCCGGGCTGGGCTTGCTGTTGAGTGATTGATTGGCTAGGGCCAAGGTAGATGGCTAGCTAGGGTTTTGCGTACGTAGTAGGGCCGGTGCATGCATGCGCTTGCTGGCTTGTCACCGCGTTTTGTGGATCACGTGGCATGTGACTCTGAGCTGTGTGGCTCGATCCTTCACCGGCAACGTCTTTTATTTACCAGTTGTGGGGTTGGTGGGTGACTTTCTTTAGCAGCAGTTGGTATTGGTTATATACTAAATGACCCTTTCTTGACCTTAATTAATTATTTCATTGATCCCATTCAAAATTTATTTCTGAATCTGGTCCTGGAAGTCACGCCAAACCGTTCCAAGTGATTCCTACACTTAATGAAGTCAAATTGTTTGGCTTCACTCACTGTGTGTATGGGGTACTCCAAACGATTTTAAGTGTTTGAAATCTGCATTTGGTTCGGCTCCACTGTGTGTATAAGCCGCTACAAATGGTTTGGTGTGACTTTGGGGGCTAGATTGCGAAATGTTAGAAGGATGGAGAGGGATTGGTGGAATCGTTGATTGTATTGCTTGATCCTCATGGGCATATATATATAGGAGTACAAAATGATAAACTTGAAGTACAAGACAAGGCAGGACAAAATCCTAGTCTATCCTATACTTCCTAATAATCATATACTCAACACCCCCCGCAGTCACAACGGTAGCGACGCAGACGGAGAGACTGGAGAAGAATCCGAAGGCAAGCCGACGGACACCCCCTCCCCCAGAGTCGTAACAGTCGATGCATCGCGGAAGTCGTGGCTGGAGTGAAAACCGACGAGGTTGCTCAAGCAAGGCGGTAGCCTTTTGTGCCGTTTGTCGAGGTAGCCGAGAGCGTAGGGTGGTGTAGCCGTGCAAAGAATGTCGTGGTCGATGTCGAGTCGGGGTGGCTGGTGTCGAGGAAGTCACCGTGGAGCCGCGGGCGCAAGGAGGCACTGAGTTAGTCATGCGCGCAGTGGTGTCGAAGTAGTGGTGCGTCGGGAAGAAGACGTTGTTGACGACGTGGCACGGCGGGTTTGCCAAGCTCAGGGACACATCATGGACAAAGGCACACATCGGTGTTGCCAGCACCGAGCATGCATAGACGGACGAATACGAAGTTGACGAAGCGCCGCTCCAGGCTTGCCAGGCCCAGGGACACATCATGGATGAAGGCACGCATCGGGGTTGCCAGTACCGGCATGCGTAGACGGACGAAGACAAAGTTGACGAAGCGCCGCTCTAGGCTTGCCAGGCTCGGCGACACATCGTGGACGAAGGCACGCATCGGTGTTGCCAGCACCGGGCATGCGTAGACTGGGACCTGCACGAGCTATACACCATGTCAGAGAAGTTGGAGAGGCCAGCAGAGAAGGACTCGACAACGGTTCCAGCGCCAATCGGCGCGGGGCCGATGTCACCAACAGTGGTCGGCGTAGATGAAGCTGGCGGGGTAGATGACGGCGTCGCTGGCGACGAACTGGTGCTGGACGAAGATGAAGGGGGTGGACGGGCGGCGGCTTGGTAAGGAGCGCGACGACGATGCTCGAAGTAGATGAGGAGCCCGACAACGTGACGAAGACCAGCGCGGACGGTGGTGTTCCCGTGCCGAGGGAGACGGCACAACGCATACCACGGGAGGTTGACGCGCAGGGACGGCGGAGTGGACTGCGGGATTGTGACGCTACAGCCCGAAGGGGCGACGCGGCGGGCAGGTCCGGGCTGCGGTGGGGACCGCGGGTCGCGGCGCTATGACCCGGATGGGCGGCGCAGCGATGAAATCCGAGTCAGTGCAACCGCGGGAATGGTCTCGGGACGGCGATGTGGACCATGTGCCACACTCGCTACGGCCTGACGGGGCGACGCATCGGTGGCACGAGGGTCGGTGCAGCCACGGGGACGGCCTAGAGCGGACGGTCTCGAGGCGGCGGTGGACCACGGGCCGCGGCACCATGGCTCGAAGGGGCGACGCAGCGATGACGAGGGTTGGTGCAGTCGGGAGAAGAACCGTGGGGCGGCGGCTGATACATCTCCAACGTATCTATAATTTATGAAGTATTCATGCCATGTTTACAATAATTTTATATGATTTTGGTATGATTTGGTTAGAACTAACCTGGACTGACGCCGTTTTCAGCAGAACTACTGTGATGTCGTTTTTTTGTGCAGAAATAAAAGTTCTCGAAATGGGCTGAAAATTTATGGTGATTTTTTATGGACCAAAAGAGACCCCTGAAGCACAAGAGCTGGACCAGGTGGTGACCGAGGAGTCCACAAGCCAGGGGCGCGCCCTGAGGTCTTGTGGGCCCCTCGGGCACCTCCTTGATGTGAGACCGACGCCAAAAATTCTTACAAATGCCAAAACCCCCGAAAAGAACCCTAGATCAGAAGTTCCGCCGCCGCAAGCCTCTGTAGCCACGAAAAATCAATCTAGGCCCTCTCTGGCACCCTTCCGGAGGGGGCCATCATCACCGGAGGCCATGGAGGAGGAAGCCAGAGGGAGCCATCATCACCATGGAGGCCAAGGACCAGAGGGAGAACCTCTCCCCATCTAGGGGGAGGCCATGGAGGAGGAAGCACAAGTGGGAGACTCTCTCCCCCTCTCTCTCGGTGGCGCCGGAGTGCCGCCGGGGACACCATCGCCGCGGTGATCGTCTTCAGCAACATCATCATCTTCATCACCTTCCTCATCTCTTTTAAGCAGTCCACTCTCCCGCACCCTGTTGTAGTCCCCTACTTTAACATGATGTTTTATGCCACATATTATGATCCAATGATGTGTTGCCATCGTATGATGTTTTGAGTAGATTTCTTTCTCTTTTGGGTTGATTGATGATCTAGATTGGTTTGAGTTGTATGTTTTATTTTGGTGATGTCCTATGGTGCCTTCCGTGCCATGCACACGTGAAGGATTCCCGTTGTAGGGTGTTGCAATACGTTCATGATTCTCTTATAGTGGGTTGCTAGAGTGACAGAAGTTTAAACCCGAGTAAGGTGGTTGTTGCGTATGGGATAAAGGGGACTTGATACTTTAATGCTATGGTTGGGTTTTACCTTAATGATCTTTAGTAGTTGCAGATGCTTGCTAGAGTTCCAATCATAAGTGCATATGATCTAAGTAGAGAAAGTATGTTAGTTTATGCCTCTCCCTCATATAAAATTGCAATAATGATTACCGATCTTGTTAACAATTGCCTAGGACAATTCCGTACACCGATCCATCATTATTCCACACTCACTATTTATAATATATAGTAGTATATTCTAACTTTATGTTAACAACACCTATTTCTATATTTTAGCTCTCTGGTATCATGCAAAGCTACCCTCTTCATACCCACAGCGTAGTTTTATTTCTCATTTCTAGATGGAATGAAACGTTCGGTGTATGTAGAGTCGTATCAGTGGCAGATAGGACTTGAGAGAATATTGATCTTACCTTTAGCTCCTTGTGGGTTCGCATCAGAAATAGAAATATCATTGGGATTCTCCGGTGTGTCTATAACAGGTTCACTAGAAGCATGCAAAGTCCTATCAGTTTTCTTTTTCTTTTTATTAGAAGGACTAGGTGCACCAGTATTAATTCTCTGAGAATCTTGCTCAATTCTCTTAGGATGTCCTTCATGATACAAAGGTTCCTGAGTCATTTTACCACCTCTAGTCATAACCCTAACAACATTATCATTATTCTTACTATTCAACTCATTAAGCAAATCATCATGTGCCTTAAGTACTTGTTCTACTTGAGTTGTAACCATGGAAGCATGTTTACTAATAAGCTTAAGATCATTAACAGTTCTACTCATATAATCACCCAAGTAGTCAAGCATGTGAGCATTACGTTTTAGTTGTCTACTAACATAAGCATTGAAGTTTTCTTGTTTAACAATAAAATTATCAAACTCATCCAAGCATTGACTAGCAGACTTATTATAAGGAATATCACCTTCATCAAATCTATAGAGAGAGTTTACCTCTACTACCAGTGTCGGGTTATCAAGACCATGTATTTCCTCAATAGGCGGTAGATTCTTAACATCTTCAGCTTTAATACCTTTTTCTTTCATAGATTTCTTTGCCTCTTGCATACCTTCGGGACTGAGAAATAGAATACCTCTTTTCTTCGAGGCTGGCATAGGAGTTGGTTCAGGAAGTGTCCAATTATTATCATTACTCAATATATTATGTTGGAAACATGCCCTAGAGGCAATAATAAATTAGTTATTATTATATTTCATTGTTCATGATAATCGTTTATTATCCATGCTAGAATTGTATTGATAGGAAACTCAGATACATGTGTGGATACATAGACAACACCATGTCCCTAGTAGGCCTCTAGTTGACTAGCTCGTTGATCAATACATGGTTACGATTTCCTGACCATGGACATTGGATGTCGTTGATAACGGGATCACATCATTAGGAGAATGATGTGATGGACAAGACCCAATCCTAAGCCTAGCACAAGACCCAATCCTAAGCCTAGCACAAGACCGTGTAGTTCGTATGCTAAAACTTTTCTAATGTCAAGTATCATTTCAGACCATGAGATTGTGCAACTCCCGGATACCGTAGGAGTGCTTTGGGTGTGACAAACATCACAACGTAACTGGGTGGTTATAAAGGTGCCCTACGGGTATCTCTGAAAGTGTCTGTTGGGTTGGCACGAATCGAGACTGGGATTTGTCACTCCGTGTAAACGAAGAGGTATCTCTGGGCCCACTCGGTAGGACATCATCATAATGTGCACAATGTGATCAAGGAGTTGATCACGGGATGATGTGTTACAGAACGAGTAAAGAGACTTGCCGGTAACGAGATTGAACAAGGTATCGGGATACCGACGATCGAATCTCGGGCAAGTATCGTACCGATAGACAAAGGGAATTGTATACGGGATTGATTGAATCCTTGACATCGTGGTTCATCCGATGAGATCATCGTGGAGCATGTGGGAGCCAACATGGATATCTAGATCCCGCTGTTGGTTATTGACCGGAGAGTTGTCTCGGCCATGTCTGCATGACTCCCGAACCCGTAGGGTCTACACACTTAAAGTTCGATGACGCTAGCGTTATAGGGAAAGTATGTACGCGGTTACCGAATGTTGTTTGGAGTCCCGGATGAGACACCGGACGTCACGAGGAGTTCCGGAATGGTCTAGAGGTAAAGATTGATATATATGAAGTATGGTTTTGGCCACCGGAAGTGTTTCGGGCATCACCGGTAGTGTACCGGGACCACCTGAGGGGTCCGGGGGTCCACCGGGAGGGGCCACGGGCCCCGGAGGCATACATGGGCCAAGTGTGAGAAGGGACCAACCCCTAGGTGGGCTGGGGCGCCTCCCTACCAAGGCCCATGCGCCTAGAGAGAAGAGGGGGCAAACCCTAAGGGCAGATGGGCCCTAAGGCCCATGCCTGGTGCGCCTCCTCCTCCCCCCCACTTGGCCGCCACCCCAGATGGGGATTGGGGCTGCCGCCACCCCTAGGGTGGAAACCTTAGGTGGGGGCGCAGCCCTCCCTCTCCCCCTATACATAGTGGAGGCAAAGGGGCAGCCCACACACGAAGTTCTTCCCCTGTTGGCGCAGCCCTACCTCTCTCCCTCCTCGTCTCTCGTAGTGCTTGGCGAAGTCCTGCTGGAGTTCCGCGCTCCTCCACCACCACCACGCCGTCGTGCTGCTGCTGGACGGAGTCTTCCCAACCTCTCCTTCTCCCCTTGCTGGATCAAGGCGTAGGAGACATCACCGGGCTGCACGTGTGTTGAACGCGGAGGCGCCGTTGTTCGGCGCTTAGATCGGAATCAACCGCGATCTGAATCGCTGCGAGTACGACTCCTTCATCCGCGTTCTTGCAACGCTTCCGCTTAGCGATCTACAAGGGTATGTAGATGCACTCTCCTTCCCCTCGTTGCTAGATTACTCCATAGATTGATCTTGGTGATGCGTAGAAAATTTTAAATTTCTGCTAAGATCCCCAACAGTGGCATCATGAGCTAGGTCAATGCGTAGTTTCTATGCACGAGTAGAACACAAGTTGTTGTGGGCGTCGATTTTGTCAATTTACTTGCCGTTACTAGTCTTATCTTGATTCGGCGGCATCGTGGGATGAAGCGTCCCGGACCGACCTTACACGTACTCTTACGTGAGACAGGTTCCACCGACTGACATGCACTAGTTGCATAAGGTGGCTAGCGGGTGTCTGTCTCTCCCGCTTTAGTCGGATCGGATTCGATGAAAAGGGTCCTTATGAAGGCTAAATAGAAATTGGCATATCACGTTGTGGTTTTGGCGTAGGTAAGAAACGTTCTTGCTAGAAACCTATAGCAGCCATGTAAAAACTTGCAACAACAATTAGAAGACGTCTAACTTGTTTTTGCAGCATGTGCCGTGTGATGTGATATGGCCAAAAGGATGTGATGAATGATATATGTGATGTATGAGATTGGTCATGTTCTTGTAATAGGAATCACGACTTGCATGTCGATGAGTATGACAACTGGCAGGAGCCATAGGAGTTGTCTTAATTTATTTATGACCTGCGTGTCAACATAAACGTCATGTAATTACTTTACTTTATTGCTAAAGTGTTAGCCATAGTAGTAGAAGTAATAGATGACGAGACAACTTCAAGAAGACACGATGATGGAGATCATGGTGTCATGCCGGTGACAACGATGATCATGGAGCCCCGAAGATGGAGATCAAAAGGAGCAAATGATATTGGCCATATCATGTCACTATTTGATTGCATGTCATGTTTATCATGTTTTACATCTTATTTGCTTAGAACGACGGTAGCTTAAATAAGATGATCCCTCGCAATCATTGTTGAGAAAATCGTTAATTGGTAGCTGCTCGGTTGGCTAGCGAGTAGGGGATTAATCGGCTAATCGGCAAGTTAATCAGCCATTTAATCAATTAATCGGACGATTTTTTGGTTTATCGGCTACTCGGTGACCCTATGAGTAGGGATTAATCGGCAAGTTAACTGGTTAATCGGATGAATTCTTGAACAAGGCTCGCAATAATTTCAAGAAAGTGTTCCCCCGTGCACCATTGCGAAGGTTCGTTGTTTCGAAGCACCATGTAATGATCGGGTGTGATAGATTCTAACGTTCGAATACAACGGGTGTAAGCCAGATTTACACACGCAATACACTTAGGTTGACTTGATGAGCCTAGCATGTACATACATGGCCTCGGAACACGGAAGACCGAAAGGTCGAGCATGAGTCGTATAGAAGATACGATCAACATGAAGATGTTCACCGATGTTGACTAGTCCGTCTCACGTGATGATCGGACACGGCCTAGTTGACTCGGATCATGTTTCACTTAGATGACTAGAGGGATGTCTATCTGAGTGGGAGTTCATTAAATAATTTTATTAGATGAACTTAATTATCATGAACATAGTCTAAATTATCTTTGCAAATATGTTGTAGATAAATAGCTCACGTTGTAGCTCCCTGTTTCAATACGTTCCTAGAGAAAGACCAAGTTGAAAGATATTGTAAGCAATGATGCGGACTGGGTCCGTAGTCCAAGGAGTGTCCTCACTGCTACACAGAAGGCTTACGTCTTTGATGCACCGCTCGACATGCGAACCCCTACAACATCGTATGTGGATGTTGTGAACACCTGACAGACACATCCTGATGACTACTTGATAGTTTAGTGCACCATACTTTACGGCTTAGAATCAGGATTCCAATGACGTTTTGAATGCCATAAGACATATGAGATGTTCCAAGAGCTAAAATTGGGATTTCAGGCTCATGCCCGTGTTGAGAGGTATGAGACCTCTGACATGTTCTTTTGCCAATAAGATGGAGGAGAATAGCTCAGCTAGTGAGCATGTGCTCAGAATATCTGGGTGCTACAATCACTTAAATCAAGTGGGAGTTAAACTTCCAGATAAGATAGTGATTGATAGAGTTCTCTAGCCACTATCACTAAGATACTAGATCTTCGTGATGAACTATGACATGCAAGGGATGGAGTTGATCCCAGAGCTATTCGCGGTGCTTAAGACCGCAAAAGGTAGAAATCAAGAAGGAGCATCAAGTGTTGATGGTTTAACAAGACCACTGGTTTCAAGAAGGGCAAGGGCTAGAAGGGAAACTTCATGGATGGCAAACCAGTTGCCGCTCCAGTGAAGGAACCCAAGGTTGAACCCAAACCCGAGACTAAGTGCTTCTATTGTAAGGGGAACGGTCACTGGTAGCGGAATTACCCCAAATGCATGGTAGATAAGAAGGCTGGAAACTTCAACAAAGTATATACGTGTTATTAATGTGTACCTCACTAGTACTCCTGGTAGCACCTGGGTATTGGATACTGGTTCAGTTGCTATTATTGGTGACTTGAAGCAAAAGCTACGGACTAAACGGAGACTGGCTAAGGGTGAGGTGACGATGTGTGTTGGAAGTGTTTCCAAAGTTGATGAGATCACCATCGCACGCTCCATCTGCCTTCGGGATTAGTATTGAACCTAGATAAATGTTATCAGGTGTCTATGTTGAGCATGAATATGATTAGATCATGTTCATTGCAATACGGTTATTCATTTAAGTTAGAGAATACTGGTTATTCTATTTACATGAATAATACCTTTCATGGTCATGCACCCTATGTGAATGGTTCATTGAATCTCAGTCGTGGTAATACACATGTTCACGCCAAATGATGTAGAGTTAATAATGATAGTACCACTTTCTTGTGGCACTGCCACTTAGGTCATATTGGCGTAAGATGCATGAAGAAACTCCATATCGATGGATGTTTGGAGTCACTTGGTTTTGAATCGCTTGACACATGCGAGCCATGCCTTGCGAGCAGGATGACTAAGACCCCGTTTTCAGGTACAATGAAATGGGCAAGTGACTTGTTGGAAATCATACATGCTGATGCATGTGATCCAATGAGAATTGAAGCGTGCGGTGGATGTCGCTATTTTCTCATCTTCACTGACGATTTGAGTAGATATAGGTATATTTACTAAATGAAGCACAAGTCTGAAACGTTTGAAAAGTTCAAGCGATTTCAGAGTGAAGTTAAGAACCATCATAACAAGAAGATCAAATTCCTATGATCTGATCGATGAGAATTTCTAATTTATGAGTTTGGAAATCACTTAAGACATTGTGGAATTTTTACAGAGTTGAAGCCACCTGGAACACCACAGGGTAATGGTGTGTTCGGACGTCGTAATCGAACCTTATGAGATATGGTGCAATCTATGATGTCTCTTACCGATCTACCGTTTTCATTTTGAGGTTATGCGTTAGAGACAGCTGCATTCACTTTAGCTAGGACACCATATAAGTCCGTTGAGACAACGTCGTATGAACATTGGTTTGGCAAGAAACCAAAGTTGTCATTTCTTAATGTTTTGGGCTGCGATGCTCAAGGCTTCAGCCGGAGAAGCTCGAACCCAAAGCGGACAAACACATCTTCATAGGATACCCAAAGGTGAAAGTTGGGTATACCTTCTATCTCAGATCCGAGGGCAAATTATTTGTCGCTAAGAACGGGTCCTTTCTCGAGAAGGAGTTTCTCTCGAAAGAATTGAGTGGGAGGAAGATAGAACTTGATGAGGTTGTTGAACCTTTACTTCAACCACAGAGTGATGCAACACAGAAAGATATTTTCTGTGGCGCCTACGTCTGTTGAATAGGAAGTTAATGATAGTGATCATGAAACTTCAGATCAAGTTGCTATCGAACCTCGTAGGTCGACAAGGATATGTACTACTCCTGAGTGGTACGGTAATCCTGTCTTAGAGATCAAGTTGTTAGACAACAATGAACCTACGAGCTATGGAGAAGCGATGGTGGGCCTGTATTCCGACAAATGGTTAGAAGCCATGAAATCCGAGATAGGATCCATGTATCAGAACAAAGTATGGACTTTGGTGGACTTGCCCGATGATTGTCAAGCCATTGAGATAAATGGATCTTTAAGAGGAAGACGGACGTGGGCGGTAATGTTACCGTCTATGAAGCTCGACTTGTGGGAAAGAGTCTTTTCACAAGTTCAAGGAGTTGACTACGATGAGAATTTCTCACCCGTAGCGATGCTTAAGTCCATCGGTATCATGTTAGCATTAGCTGTATTTTTCGATTATGAAATCTGACAGATGGATGTCAAAAACAAGTTTTCTTACCAGTTTTCGTAAGAAAAAGTTGTATGTGATACAATAAAAGGTTTTGTCGATCCTAAGGATGCTAAAAGGTATGCTGGCTCCAGCAATCCTTCTATGGACTAGAGCAAGCATCTCGAAGTCGGAATATATGCTTTGATGGAGTGATCAAAGCTTTTAGGTTTATACAATGTTTGCTAGAAACTTGTATTTACAAGAAAGTTAGTGGGATCACTACAACATTTCTGATAAGTATATGTGGATGACATATTGTTGATCCAAAATAATGTAGAATTTCTGGAAAGCATAAACGGTTGTTTAAAGAGTGATTTTCAAAGGAAGACCTGGATAAAGCTGCTTACATATTGGGCATCAAGATCTATAGAGATAGATCAAGACGCCTGATGATACTTTCAAAGAATGCACACCTTGACATGTTTTTGAAGGAGTTCAAAATAGATCAGTCAAAGAAGGGGTTCTTACCTGAGTTGTAAGGTGTGAAGTTGAGTAAGACTCAAAGCTTGGACCACGGCAGAAGAAAGAGGAAGGACGAAGGTTCGTCCCCTATGCTTTGTGTCCATAGGCTCTATACGATGCATATGCCATGCATGAGTACCAGCAACGCCCTTGATGTGCATATGCCTTGCCACGATGCTCGGCTAAGAGCGCGAAGAGAGGTGATCTATAGGGGACTACCCAGCATAGAGGTCACAATAATTAATTCTAAGAGGTAGGGATACAGGGAAAGTTTTCTCTATTCAAGGTAGGGTGATCACAAGAGACATTCTTCGACCGTAAAGATGTTACGCGGTACGATGTCGTGCTTAAACGACGGGTATTCTCGGGCTGTCGAAACGCATCTCAGAGACGTAAAGCTAGTGTAGCACGCTGAGGACAGACATTTGGGAACTCGACCCAGCCGCATGTGCAGTCAACATAAGCTTGACGAAAACAGAGTCTTCCTACAACGGGGATCGTGGTCTAGCAGCATCTACCGATTAGTAAATAAAGATCGTTATTTGGCAAGAACAACTACAACACCGATCATGGCTATTAGATGCTGAGCTGCAAAACTAAGTTATTTTGCGAGACCCAGTAAAGGGAATTACAACCTTAGACTTACTTCGTTATCAAGTCAGATAAATCATAGTATTCAATAACATACACATCATTATGAGATTTTGTATATAGTAACTCCCACTCACATAGTAGACACTAGGTAGAGAAATCCTCATGATATTGAGTACGTTCGATACATAAAGGTCTAAATTACATGAACGTGAGGATCTACGTAGGCCGTGTCCGATACTACATGGTCGAAGTAGCGGAGACATCCATGTGTCATACAGTAGTGGGTTTAAGTACACCAATGCTCGCACAGTGGATATATGGAATCAGTATTCTTCTGACTCTAATGACAACGCCATGGGGAGACGACCTATGTTGGACATAGATATCTATTGAGGAGCAATAGATTGGAAATATGCCCTAGAGGCAATAATAAATTAGTTATTATTATATTTCCATTGTTCATGATAATCGTTTATTATCCATGCTATAATTGTATTGATAGGAAACTCAGATACATGTGTGGATACATAGACAACACCATGTCCCTAGTAAGCCTCTAGTTGACTAGCTCGTTGATCAATAGATGGTTACGGTTTCCTGACCATGGACATTGGATGTCGTTGATAACGGGATCACATCATTAGGAGAATGATGTGATGGACAAGACCCAATCCTAAGCCTAGCACAAAGATCGTGTAGTTCGTATGCTAAAGCTTTTCTAATGTCAAGTATCATTTCCTTAGACCATGAGATTGTGCAACTCCCGGATACCGTAGGAGTGCTTTGGGTGTGCCAAACGTCACAACGTAACTGGGTGGCTATAAAGGTACACTACAGGTATCTCCGAAAGTGTCTGTTGGGTTGGCACGAATCGAGACTGGGATTTGTCACTCCAACACGAACTCAGAGCACCTCCGGGAAATCCTTGCTACATCAAAACCGGTAAGAACACGAGAGGTCTCACTCCTCTGTGCCCAACGCGGTAGGAACTCGAGACACCAAAAAACAAAAATCATTCCAAAAATCACATACACTCATACACAAATCATACACAGGGACGTAGCACATCACATGGTGATCAAGGCGGAAGATTGATACACGGGATAATATGTTGTGTTGTCAAACACGTTTGAGAACGGAGTAACTAATAGGCAAGGAAACCTGTAGCCTGGTTAACCGACAACGCATAGATAACACTGGTTATCACAGGGATAACTATCGCCTCACAACGGACAGATACAGACACACCCCACAACTATCAACTAAACAAATTCTCAGCTACAGACCTCGGCAAAGCTACTAAGTACCACGATGCATAGCATAAAGGGGACAATATGATAACAACCATCGAGGAGTGAATTGACTCGCGTTCACACATCAGACTACCGCTGGGTTCATCCGCATGAGATATACGGGAGCATACGTGGGAGCAAATGATGGGATCATCACCCTCAGACCTGTTTACTTGGCCAATACCAAACAAATTCACTAAACAGAACAGACACACCTAACGACACAAAACGAACACCCCACGCAACCACCACACCCAACAACCCTCACCACCACAATCCTTAGCACCACAAAAAGGAACCGGCCACAACACGCGGTGGTGAGGGAGGCGGAACTCCAGCAGGAATCGCCAGCACACGAAACAGAGGGAGAGAGTAGGGCTGGCCAAGGGAGAACTTTCGGTGTGGCCCCCTTGCCTCATATATAGGGAGAGGATGGCGCCCCACCTAAGGTTTCCACCAGGAGTGGCGAGCCCCACCTCTGGGCGGACAAGGGGGGGGGAGGACGACCAGGCAGCCAGCCATCTGCCTTAGGGTCCCTCTTTTGCTCTGATCGTAGTATGGTGTCTCGGCCATTGTGCCATGACGTTAGCGCGAGACCCGGTCGCCCGCGCGAGCTCACACATCAAGCGGTTAAGGTTTCGGACTTGCTCACACTCGGCCCAGCTAGGGCCCTCCGGGGCATCAGGGAAGCAGCTCACTGCTACGGCGTTACCGAATCCGCTCTGTTCGGACCCGTTCCCCAGATGAGAATCCGCGACGTCGTACGAGGAACGTTTCCGGAATGTCCGCAAGGATAATGCGACGAATATAATACGGAAGCTCATGGTGCTGCGCACCGCAGAAGTCAGATTTCCGCGGCCATAACAAACCAAGGTCAGTTGTCCTTCAGAGCGACCCAGGCCGGCCGTCCCGGCGGTCCACCGGCGCAGGGCCACGGGCTCCCACGGACGCGCAGTACAGTGGCGCCAAGTGCTACGCACAACGAAGAGGACAGCCCCTAGGTGGAGCTGGGGATGCTCCTCCTCCCTAGCCAAAGCCCCATTCGCGCCAAGAGCGTATAGAGGGGCAAACAGCAACGGCAGATGCGGCCCCCCTAAGGCCCACTGACTATCAGGTGAAAAACCTGTCCCCTCCCATCGAAAACCCCCATATGGCGCAACCAAAACTCAGACTGGGATTGGCGCGCTGCCAAGCTACCCTCATGCGGATGGAAACCTATAGGTGGGGCCGCAGCTCCCCTCTCGAACCTACTACAATAGCGTGGATTGGCAAAGAGGGAACCATGCCAATCCCACCACACACGAAGTTTCTCCACCCGTTGGAACGCAGCCCCTACCTACTCTCACGCCACTCCCCCTCTCGTTCTCTCGTAGTGCCTTGGTGAAAGTCCTGCTGATGAGTCTTCGCGCCTCTCTCCAACACTCACCACCACGCCCGTCGGTTGCTGCTGCAGATCAGAGGCTTTCCCAACCTCCTCCCTTTTCCCCTTGACATGGTCATAGGCGTAGGGAGACAGATCACGGTCTGCACGTGTCTTGAACGCCGGAGGCCGCCGTGAATTCGACTACGCCTTGTAGAGTCGGAAGGCTCCAAAGCCAGGAATAGATCTGAATCGCTGGCGAGTACGACTCTCCGTCATCACGTCTTGCAAACATGTCTTGTCTGTCTAGTCTGTAATCTTACAAGGGAATGTAGATGCACCGTCTCATTCCCTCGGTCTCTGCTAAACTTACACTCAAGTAAGAATCGATCTTGGATAGATGCGATAGAAAATCTTAAACTTTCTAGCTACGATCCCCAGGACATCATTATTACAATATGTTCAGCCAAGTACTTGAGATAGTACAGCTCACAACGGATCCAAGTAGGGCTCTGGAAGCATCAGTTAGTCAAATTCATACCAGAAACCCCAATAGTCGATTCTCATGTTTTATTGAGAGGACCCATCACGGCACAAGCATGAGGGAATTAGGACCAGAAGAAGCCTCCCCAAGCTTGTGGAAAGTCTCTTACCAATTTGCACAAAGTTAAATATTTCCTTTAAGGCAGCTTGTTTCTTATGAGCAGGAAAATATTTTTAGAGAGTAGTAATCATATCCTGGGGACTATGCACACAACCAGGAGCAAGAGAATTAAACCATAAACTTAGCATCACCCTTTAATGAGAAAGGAAACAATTTGAGAATATAGTAATAGCAAATTTTTTCCTCATGAGCAAATAGGGTGGCTATATCATTCAATTTAGTAAGATGTGCCACAACAGTTTCAGATTCATAACCTAGAAAGGATCATAGATTCAACCAAAGTAATTAACTCAGGATCGACAGAGAATTCATAATCCTTGTAGTAACAAAGATAGGTGAAGTAGCAAACTTAGGATCATATTGCATTCTAGCATTCAAAGATTTTTCTTAGCTTAGCTAACAGTTTCTTAAGATCATCTCTATCATTGCAAGCAAAAAAGTCTCTAGCAGTTTCTTCATCCATAATATACCTCAGGTACAACACAATTCATATCTAGGGGGAGAATCATAATCTTCAGTTTCAATAATATCATCAGTTTAGTAATTTCATTCTCTCTAACCCTAGCAAGTTGTTCATCAAGAAATTCACCTAGTGGCACAGTATTATCAAGCACAATAAGTAGTATCATCACATCATGCATAGAAGAAGTGGCATCATCAATAACATGTCTATTCGCATAGCAGAGTGTATGGCCACACTCAACAATGAACATGCGCACATATCGGAATCAATAAGCAGCAGTGTAAGTGTACGCAATGTAATATAGATAATAGAGAAAAGAAAGGTGTATCAAAGTGCAAAAGCATGCAGATCGGCAGTTACCTTACTTGTCGGTAAGAATCAAAATTCCGTCCCGACCCTCGGGTAAGGAGGGCCCCAGAAACTCGTGTTGTCTGTGGATCAAGGGTAACATAGGACAAAGGCGACACGGATGATCTTCTGCACCTCATGAGCATGAGCATGGTTTTCCCTTGAAGAGGAAAGGGTGATGCAGCAAAGTAGCGTAAGTATTTCCCTCAGTTTTGAGAACCAAGGTATCAATCTAGTAGGAGACAACGCCAAGTCACCTAGTACCTGCACAAACAATCAAGAACCTACAACCAACGCGATAAAGGGGTTGTCAATCCCTTCACGGCCACTCGCAAAAGTGAGATCTAATAAGATAGTAAAGTAAATATTTTTGGTATTTTGTTGTATATAGATTGGAAAGTAAAGATTGCAAAATAGTAAACGAGATGCGATGTAAATAAAAGAGATGCAATATAATAAGAAAGAGACCCGAGGGCCATAGGTTTCACTAGTGGCTTCTCTCAAGATAGCATGTATTACGGTGGGTGAACAAATTACTGCCGAGAAATTGATAGAAAAGCGCATAGTTATGAGAATATCTAAGGCATGATCATGAATATAGGCATCACGTCCGTGTCAAGTAGACCGAAATGATTCTGCATCTACTACTATTACTCCACACATCGACCGCTATCCAGCATGCATCTAGAGTATTAAGTTCATAAGAACAAGAGTAACGCATTAGGCAAGATGACATGATGTAGAGGGATAAACTCAAGCAATATGATATAAACCCCATCTTTTTATCCTCGATGGCAACAATACAATATGTGCCTTGCTGCCCCTACTGTCACTGGGAAAGGACACCGCAAGATTGAACCCAAAGCTAAGCACTTCTCCCATTGCAAGAAAGATCAATCTAGTAGGCCAAACTAAACGATAATTCGAAGAGACTTGCAAAGATATCAAATCATGCATATAAAGAATTCAGAGAAGACCAAATAATATTCATAGATAATCTTGATCATAAACCCACAATTCATCGGATCTCGCAAACACACCGCAAAAGAGATTACATCGAATAGATCTCCAAGAAATCGAGGAGAACTTTGTATTGAGATCCAAAGAGAGAGAAGAAGCCATCTAGCTAATAACTATGGACCCGAAGGTCTGTGGTAAACTACTCACACATCATCGGAGAGGCAATGGTGTTGATGTAGAAGCCCTCCATGATCGATTCCCCCTCTGGCGAGATGGCCGAAAAGGCCCCAAATGGGATCTGGGTACAGAAGGTTGGGCTGGAAATATGGTTTCGGTGCTTCTCCTGATCGTCTAGGGTGACCATGAGCACTAATCAATACACAGCGAAAGAAGCAATAGTTAGTGGTGCTACGAGGGAACCATAAGGGTAGCAAGGAGCGCTGCTTACCCCCCATGGGCGGCCCTCCTGCAATCGATGGCCACTTCAGTGGAGTTCACGCTGACTCTAACTCCAAGTCTTCTAGAGATCGTGACTTCGGTCCAAGCCAAAATACTCATCGGTAGGTTATCCAATCCGTTGGACTCCAGTTTGAGACCTAAAACAACCTCATAATTATTACCTTCTGTGAACTCTAAAATATAGGCAAAAAAACTAGCATCGGCCTTGTTAAGTAGGTTACCCAGAAATACATATAAAGTATAATAAAGCCCATAAACATTCAAAACAGTAGATAATATAGCATGGAGCAATAAAAAATTATAGATACGTTGGAGACGTATCAGCATCCCCAAGCTTAATTCCTGCTCGTCCTCGAGTAGGTAAATGATAAAAACAGAATTTTTGATGCGGAGTGCTACTTGGCATAATTTCAATGTAATTCTTCTTAATTGTGGTATGAATATTCAGATCCATAAGATTCAAGACAAAAGTTTATATTGACATAAAAATAATAATACTTCAAGCATACTAACAAAGCAATTATGTCTTCTCAAAATAACATGGCCAAAGAAAGTTATCCCTACAAAATCATATAGTCTGGCTATGCTCTATCTTCACCACACAAAGTATTTAAATCATGCACAACCCCGAAGACAATCCAAGCAATTGTTTCATACTTTTGATGTTCTCAAGCTTTTTCAATCTTCACGCAATATATGAGCATGAGCCATGGACATGGCACTATAGGTGGAATAGAATGGTGGTTGTGGAGAAGACAAAAAGGAGAAGATAGTCTCACATCAACTAGGCATATCAACGAGCTATGGAGATGCCCATCAATAGATATCAATGTGAGTGAGTAGGGATTGCCATGCAACGGATGCACTAGAGCCATAAGTATATGAAAGCTCAACAAAAGAAACTAGTGGGTGTGCATCCAACTCGCTTGCTCACGAAGACCTAGGGCATTTTGAGGAAGCCCATCATTGGAATATACAAGCCAAGTTCTATAATGAAAGATTCCCACTATTATATGAAAGTGACAACATAGGAGACTCTCTATCATGAAGATCATGGTGCTACTTTGAAGCACAAGTGTGGTAAAAGGATAGTAGCATTGTCCCTTCTCTCCTTTTCTCTCATTTTTTTATTTTTTATTTTTTTATTTGGGCCTTCTCTTTTTTATGGCCTCTTTTTTTTGGGGCTTCTTTGGCCTCTCTTTTTTTTTCGTCCGGAGTCTCATCCCGACTTGTGGGGGAATCATAGTCTCCATCATCCTTTCCTCACTGGGACAATGCTCTAATAATGATAATCATCACACTTTTATTTTCTTACAACTCAAGATTTACAACTCGATACTTAAGACAAGATATGACTCTATATGAATGCCTCCGGCGGTGTACCGGGATGTGCAATTATGCATGAGTGACATGTATGAATAATTATGAATGGTGGCTTTGCCACAAATACGATATCAACTACATGATCATGCAAAGCAATATGACAATGATGAAGCGTGTCATAATAAACGGAACGGTGGAAAGTTGCATGGCAATATATCTCGGAATGGCTACGGAAATGCCAAAATAGGTGGGTATGGTGGCTGTTTTGAGGAAGGTAAATGGTGGGTTTATGGTACCGGCGAAAATTGCGCGGTACTAGAGAGGCTAGCAATGGTGGAAGGGTGAGAGTGCGTATAATCCATGGACTCAACATTAGTCATAAAGAACTCACATACTTATTGAAAAAATCTATTAGTTATCGAAACAAAGTACTACGCGCATGTTCCTAGGGGGATAGATTGGTAGGAAAAGACCATCGCTCGTCCCCGACCGCCACTCATAAGGAAGACAATCAATAAATAAATCATGCTCCGACTTCATCACATAACGGTTCACCATACATGCATGCTACGGGAATCACAAACTTCAACACAAGTATTTCTCAAATTCACAACTACTCAACTAGCATGACTCTAATATTACCATCCTCATATCTCAAAACAATCATCAAGTATCAAACTTCTCTTAGTATTCAACACACTCATAAGAGAATTTTATTATTCTTGAATACCTAGCATATTAGGATTTTAAGCAAATTACCATGCTATTTAAGACTCTGAAAATAATCTAAGTGAATCATGAGAGTTCATCTATTTCTTCAAAATAAACTACCACCATGCTCTAAAAGATATAAGTGAAGCACTAGAGCATCGACAAACTACTCCGAAAGATATAAGTGAAGATCAATGAGTAGTTGAATAATTATGCAACCATGTGAAGACTCTCTAACATTTAATAATTTCAGATCTTGGTATTCTATTCAAACAGCAAGAAAAGCAAAATAAATTGACATTCTAAGAATGGCAAACATCATGTGAATAAGCAAAAACTTAGGATCAACCGAAACTGACCGATAATTGTTGAAGAAGAAAGGTGGGATGCCAACCGGGGCATCCCCAAGCTTAGACGCTTGAGACTTCTTGAAATATTATCTTGGGGTGCCTTGTGCATCCCCAAGCTTGAGCTTTTGTGTCTCCTTAATTCCTCTCATATCACGGTCTCCCTAAATCTCAAAAGCTTCATCCACACAAAACTCAACAAGGACTCGTGAGATAAGTTAGTATAAACCATTGCAAAAACCTTATCATACTCTTCTGTATCAAATCACTAAAATTATTATTCAACATTGCATACTAAATGCCTCTGCATATTTAATACTCCTATCCTCAAATAGAATCATTAAAGAAGCAAACATATGCAAACATAACAGCAATCTGCCTAAACAGGATAGTCTGTAAAGAATGCTGCAACATCCATACTTCCCTAGCTCCAAAAATCATGAAAGAAAATTCCCACTGTAGTAAATTTATCAGAGATTAATATGCAAAAGGTTTCAACATTTTATCACATTCTGACTTTTCTAGGGAATTATTGCAACAGCGGTAAACTTTCTGTTTTCAAACAACAACATGTATACTTGTAACATAGGCATAGTAAAGGCTATCAATGCCACTTTTATTGAAATAAAAGATGCAAAACATTATTCTAAATAACAGCAAGCAAATCCTAACAAAATAAATTGACGCTCCAAGCAAAACACATATCATGTGGTGAATAAAAATATAGCTCCAAGTAAAGTTACCGATGAACGAAGATGAAAGAGGGGATGACTTCCGGGGCATCCCCAAGCTTAGTCTCTTGGTTGTACTTGAATATTACCTTGGGGTGCCTTGGGCATCCCCAAGCTTAGGCTCTTGCCACTCCTTATTCCATAGTCCATCGAATCCTTACCCAAAACTTGAAAACTTCACAACACAAAACTTAACAGAAAACTCGTAAGCTCCGTTAGTATAAGAAAACAAAAGACCACTTCAAGGTACTGTAATGAACTCATTATTTATTTATATTGGTGTTAAACCTACTGTATTCCAACTTCTCTATGGTTTATAAACTCTTTTACTAGCCATAGATTCATCAAAATAAGTAAACAACACATGAAAAACAGAATCTGTCAAAAACAGAACAGTCTGTAGTAATCTGGATCAAACGTATACTTTTGGAACTCATAAAATTCTAAAATAAATTGCTGGAACTGAGGAATTTATCTATTAATCTCCTGAAAATAATTAACTAAATATCGCTCTCCAAATAAAAATGGCAGCAATTCTCGTTTGCGGTAAGGTTTCTGTTTTTTACAGCATGATCAACAAGACTTTCCCCAAGTCTTCCCAAAGGTTCTACTTGGCACAAACACTAATTAAAAGCATAAAACCACATATAAACAGAGGCTAGATGAATTATTTATTACTAAACAGGAACAAAAAGCAAGGAACTAAAATAAAGTTGGGTTGCCTCCCAACAAGCGCTATCGTTTAATGCCCCTAGCTAGGCATGATGATTTCGATGATGCTCACATAAAAGATAAGAATTGAAACATAAAGAGAGCATCATGAAGAATATGACTAACACATTTAAGTCTAACATACTTCCTATGCATAGGGATTTTGTGATCAAACAACTCATGGGAACAATAATGAACTTGCATAGGAAGGTAAAACAAGCATAACTTCAAGATTTTAAGCACATAGAGGGGAAATTTGATATTATTGCAATTCCTACAAGCATATATTCCTCCCTCATAATAATTTTCAGTAGCATAATGAATGAATTAAACAATATAACCAGCACCTAAATAATTCTTTTCATGATCTACTTGCATAGAAGATTTACTACTCTCCACATAAGCAAAATTCTTCTCATTCGGAATAGTGGGAGTATCATAAGAGACTTGAATACTATAAATTGTTTCCACGTTAAAGGAGTAATGTTCAGAGAAAGGGTACTCATAATCATGACAAGTTTTATAAATATAATCATCACTACTCTTTATAGCATAATTTTTATCACAATAATCATCATAAGTAGCAACTTTGTTCTCATCATAATCGATTGAAACCTCTTCCAAGATAGTGGATACATCACTAAATAAAGTCATGACCTCTCCAAATCCACTTTCATAAATATTTTAAGATTCAACATACTCCAAAATAGTGGGATCATTACTTCCTAAATTTGACACTCTTCCAAACCCACTTTCATCAATATAATCATCGTAATTAGAAGGCATGCTATCATCATAACAACTTTGCATATCAAAACTTGAGAGGCTAAAAATATCATCATTATTAAACATAGCATCCCCAAGCTTGGGAAAAACATTAATTGCAGCAAATATATTCTCAAATATGTCATCCTCATCAAACATAGCTTCCCCAAGCTTGGGCCTTTTCATATCATAAGCATAATCACTCTCATCATTAATAGTATAGATAGCACCAATAGTATAGCAATTATAATATTCTTCCAAGCAAGTGCCAAAAAGATTTTCAAGATCATAAGAAGTGTCATTATCTTCCCAATCATAATCATCACAACAAGCAATAGGCATAACGAGATCATCATCAAGTGTATCATTTTCATGAGGCACAACAATAATAGGAGCAACTTTATTTGGGAGAGATACCTTTTTACCTATCTTCCTTTTTCTTTTCTTATTCTTCACCACATCATGTGTGGGTTCAATCCTCTTTTTGGAGCTCCTTATTAATGAGATTGGTTGAATAGAGGGCTCCTCTTCGTTACCTGATTCATCATAAGAAATAATAGGAGAATATTGGGAAGTCTCTTCCCTTTCGTTAGCATTCTCTTCATCTTCTATTTGTTTTCTTTTCTTTATGTAATTGGAAATATAAGGATTTTCAATGCAATTCACTGCGCAATACATATATATTTCCTCTAGATCAAAATGAAGAACTTTATCAGGGGCAAATTTTGGAATATCCTTAGTTCTATGTTTAATTTCTTCATAACCCAAGAGCAAACTAAGTTCATTATGATGTGCGAGGGAAATCAAGTCATCACAATTTTTGGACATGATACGCTCACGAAACAATTTGCATTGGGTACTAAAATGATCACATTCATTGCAAAGTTCACAAGTAGCGCTAAGAAAAGATAAATTTTCAGCACATTCATCTAGCTCTTCTTGCAACAATTTGGTTTCTAAGTACTTATGCCTCTTGCAATATCTATCTTCCCTATTTGGTGTGTACTTGCAAACCCAGTCTACTCCACAAAAGTTGACATGTTTATAGGAGGCATTTTCATCATAACTAGTGCAATCATCATTAGCATCATGGATATTCAAAGAATTCGTACTAACAACATTGCAATCATGCTCATCATTCAAATATTTAGTGCCAAACATTTTAGAGATCTCTTCTTCTAGCACTTGAGCACAATTTTCCTTTCCATCATACTCACGAAAGATACTAAAAAGATGAAGCGTATGAGGCAGACTTAATTCCATTTTTTTGTAATTTTATTTTATAAACTAATACTAGTGATAAAACAAGAAACTAAAAGACTCGATTGCAAGATCTAAATATATACCTTCAAGCACTCACCTCCCCGGCAACGGCACCAGAAAAGAGCTTGATGTCTACTACACAACCTTCTTCTTGTAGACGTTGTTGGGCCTCCAAGTGCAGAGGTTTGTAGGATAGTAGAAAATTTCCCTCAAGTGGATGACCTAAGGTTTATCAATCCGTAGGAGGCGTAGGATGAAGATGGTCTCTCTCAATCAACCCTGCAACCAAATAACAAAGAGTCTCTTGTGTCCCCAACACACCCAACACAATGGTAAATTGTATAGGTGCACTAGTTCGGCGAAGAGATGGTGATACAAGTGGTATATGGACAGTAAATAAAGGTATTTGTAATCTGAAAATATAAAAACAGCAAGGTAACTAATGATAAAAGTGAGCGTAAACGGTATTGCAATGCTAGGAAACATGGCCTAGGGTTCATACTTTCACTAGTGCAAGTCCTCTCAACAATAATAACATAATTGGATCACATAACTATCCCTCAACATGCAACAAAGAGTCACTCCAAAGTCACTAATAGCGGAGAACGAACGAAGAGATTATGGTAGGGTACGAAACCACCTCAAAGTTATTCTTTCCAATCAATCCGTTGGGCTATTCCTATAAGTGTCACAAACAGCCCTAGAGTTCGTACTAGAATAACACCTTAAGACACAAATCAACCAAAACCCTAATGTCACCTAGATACTCCAATGTCACCTCAAGTATCCGTGGGTATGATTATACGATATGCATCACACAATCTCAGATTCATCTATTCAACCAACATAAAGGACCTCAAAGAGTGCCCCAAAGTTCTACCGGAGAATCACGACGAAAACGTGGGCCAACCCCTATGCATAGGTTCATGGGCGGAACCCGCAAGTTGGTCACCAAAACATACATCAAGTGAATCACGTGATATCCCATTGTCACCACAGATATCCACGACAAGACATACATCAAGTGTTCTCGAATCTTTAAAGACTCAATCCGATAAGATTACTTCAAAGGGGAAACTCAATCCATTACAAGAGAGAAGAGGGGGAGGAGAAACATAAGATCCAACTATAATAGCAAAGCTCGCGATACATCAAGATCGTATCATCTCAAGAACACGAGAGAGAGAGAGAGATCAAACACATAGCTACTGGTACATACCCTCAACCCCGAGGGAGAACTACTCCCTCCTCGTCATGGAGAGCACCAAGATGATGAAGATGGCCACCGGAGAGGGATTGCCCCCTCCGGCAGGGTGCCGGAACGGGTCTAGATTGGCTTTCGGTGGCTACAGAGGCTTCTGGCGGCGGAACTCCCGGTCTATTGTGCTCCATGATGTTTTTAGGGTATATGGAGATATATAGGCGGATTAAGTACGTGAGGGGGGCTACGAGGGGCTCACGAGGGTGGAGGGCGCGCCCAGGGGGGTGTGCGCGCCCCCCTGCCTCGTGACCTCCTCGCAGATTCCCCGACGTGCACTCCAAGTCTTTTGGGATTCTTTCCTTCCAAAAATGAGTTCCGTGAAGTTTCAGGTCAATTGGACTCCGTTTGATTTTCCTTTTCTTCGAAACCCTAAAACAGGGTAAAAACAGAAACTGGCACTGGGCTCTGGGTTAATAGGTTAGTCCCAAAAATGATATAAAAGTGTATAATAAAGCCCATAAACATTCAAAACAGTAGATAATATAGCATGGAGCAATCAAAAATTGTAGATACGTTGGAGACGTATCAGGAAGCCCCTAGTGCGGTTGAGCCGCGTTTTGGGGCGTGCCGTAGTTGTGCCCCCACCTATGGCCATGATATTTTCAATGCGTAATTATGTACGCGTGGCACGGATTTCGCCGTTTGGCTAGGACTGGGGTGGGGACGCATTGCTATGCGAGCTCGGAACGTGCCAGGCGGTCTTGTTGCAGATTACTCCGGGCGCGCCTGACGGTGTCCGGGTGTTTAATCACCGAACTGGTGGATTGCCTGAAGAGGCTACTTTTGCTTCTGCTGCGAGGGCCACAGTGTGCTCCTCCGTGCGGAGAGAACGCTCTATGTTTCCATTGACTGTGATGACCCTCGAGGTCCAGGCATCTTGAGCTTGAGGTATGCATAATGCGGTACCGCATTGAATCTCGCAAATGCGGTTCGCCCGAGCAGTGCATGATAGCCACTGCGGAACGGGACTAAATCGAAGATTAACTCCTCGCTTCGGAAGTTATCCGGGGATCCGAAGACCACTTCCAGTGTGACTGAGCCTGTGCAATGGGCCTCTACACATGGTATGACGCCTTTGAAGGTCGTTTTTGTGGGTTTGATCCTTGAGGGGTCTATACCCATTTTGCACACTGTGTCCTGATAAAGCAGGTTCAGGCTGCTGCCGCCGTCCATAAGGACTCGAGTGAGGTGAAATCTATCGATGATTGGGTCTAGGACCAGTGCAACGAATCTGCCATGACGGATACTAGTGGGGTGGTCCCTGCGATCGAAGGTGATCGGACAGGAGGACCATGGGTTGAATTTTGGGGCGACTGGCTCCAACGCATATACGTCCCTTAGCGCACGCTTCCGCTCCCTCTTGGGGATGTGGGTTGCGTATATCATGTTCACCGTCCACACTTGTGGGGGGAACCTCTTCTGTCCTCCGGTGTTCGGCGGCCGGGGCTCCTCCCCGTCATCGCTATGTAACCCCTTATCTTTGTTTTCGGCATTTAACTTGCCGGCCTGCTTGAACACCCAACATTCCCTGTTGGTGTGGTTGGCTGGCTTGTCGGGGGTGCCGTGTATTTGACACGAGCGATCGAGTATACGGTCCAAACTGGACGGACCCGGAGTGCTTCTTTTGAATGGCTTTTTCCGCTGACCGGGTTTAGAGCCTCTGAATCCGGCATTGACTGTCGTATTCTCGGTATTGCCGCTGTCGATGCGGCGCTTGTGTTTGTTGCGACGTGACCTGCCATTGTTATCCTTGGTATCCGATGTACCATGGTTCTTTGATATTTTATTGCTTCAAGCCAGCCAGCTGTCCTCTCCCGCGTAAAAGCGGGTCATGAGTGTCGTGAGGGCCGCCATAGATTTCGGCTTTTCCTGGCCAAGGTGCGGGGCGAGCCACTCGTCGCGGATGTTGTGCTTAAAAGTTGCTAGGGCCTCTGCATCCGAACAGTCAACGATTTGATTTTTCTTTGTCAGGAACCGTGTCTAGAATTGCCTGGCCGATTCCTCTGGCTGCTGAATTATGTGGCTCAAGTCATCGGCATCTGGTGGTCGCACATAAGTGCCCTGGAAGTTGTCGAGGAATGCGGCTTCTAGATCTTCCCAACAACCAATGGATTCTGCTGGCAGGCTGTTGAGCCAATGCCGAGCTGGTCCTTTGAGTTTGAGTGGGAGGTATTTGATGGCATGTAGATCTTCACCGCGGGCCATGTGGATGTGCAGGAGGAAGTCCTCGATCCATACCGCAAGATCTGTTGTACCGTCGTATGATTCGATATTTATGGGTTTGAAACCCTCTGGGATTTGGTGATCCATTACTTCGTCTGTGAAGCATAGGGTGTGTGTGGCGCCTCTGTACTGGGCTATATCGTGACGCAGCTCAAATGAGTCTTGTCCGCTATGATCGGCCCAGCCGGATTTACTTTTACTGTATCCGGCGTGACGTTACGTCTCGCATAATGGCGTGCCCTCGTGATCCGTAGATCGATCTTGCGTGTTTTGCTTTGTCCTCCAATATGTCTCGCAGGTCTAGCGTGTTTCCCCATGCATCGGCATTTTTATTTGAGTGGCGTTGGGGTGTGGGCTGAGCTTTTGGCTGAAATGCCTCTCTGTCGCGGCCATGAGGTGGCCGATCAGCCGCGTCATACACTGGAGATGTAGGTTTTAGTGCTTCCTCCTCCAGTCAGGGTAGAAACCTGTGCTTTGGGTAACTCTTGGAGGGGCGTTCGAGTTCATATTCCTCGGCCGCAAGGACTTCAGTCCATCTGTCAGCTAGCAAATCTTGATCAGCTCGAAGCTGCCGTTGCTTTTTCTTAAGGCTATTTGCCGTGGCTATAAGCCAACGCTTGAAGCGCTCTTGCTTGACGGGATACTCAGGCACGACAAGTTCGTCATCGTCGAGGCTTGCCTCGTCTTCGGAGGGAGGCATGTAATTATCATCCTCTGCCTCTCCATCTGCTGCTCTCTCGGGAGGGCTGGCTTCTCCATCCTCCTGCTCTAAATCTTGCTGGAGGGGATTGTCGTCATCTTTGGCACTGTCCGGAGTGCTATTATCTCCTGTGCTGGTATCACCGCTTTTGCTTTGGCGAGACTTAGAGTGGCGCCGCTATCGTCGGCGCTTGGGTTACTTCTTGGAGGGGTCATCCTCTGCTGTCCCGTCGCCATTGCCTTCTTTGGGTGTGTCCACCATGTATATATCATATGATGAGGTGGCTGACCAGTGCCCTGTGGGCAGTGGTTCCTGTTCATCTCCTGCATCGTCGTCCATACCGTCGATGTCTTCGGAGTCGAAGTCGAGCGAGTCGGTCGAATCGTCGACAGTGGCTACTAAGTGGGTGGTGGGTGGGCGGCGAATTTCTTCGTCATCCGCATCCCAATCCTGCCAGACACAGTTCGTCCAGGACTCTCCTGACAAGGAGAGAGACCTTAATGAGTTCAGTATGTCACCGAAGGGCGAGTGCTGAAAGATATCCGCGGAGGTGAACTCCATGATCGGCGCCCAGTCAGATTCGATAGGCATGGGCGCAGGCGGTTTGGAGTCCATGGACGGGGAAGAATCCGGCAGTTTGGCGTCACGACTCTCGTGAAGGGTAAGGTCGATACTTGGCTCGATCGCCGCTGAGAATGCGGCCTCCGTGGCGGGGTCTATCCACCCGTCCATGGATGACGCAACTGGCTCCAAATTGAGGGTCGGAGCGGTTGCCGGTGCGGTCTCCTGAACACTGTCCGATGGTAGAGCTAAATCATGCTCATCGTGACCATGCGGCGCACTCGGCAGGGGCTCGAATCCGTCGAAGATCAAGTCTCCGCGGATGTCGGCCGTGTAGTTTAAGCTTCCAAACCTGACCTAGTGGCCAGTGGCGTAACTCTCGATCTGCTCCAGATGGCCAAGCGAGTTGGCCCGCAGTGCGAAGCTGCCGAATACAAAGATCTGTCCGGGGAGAAAAGTCTCACCCTGGACTGCATCGCTATCGATGATCGGAGGAGCCATCAAGCCTAACGATGACGACACAGAGGAACTCTCAATGAAAGCACCAATGTCGGTGTCAAAACCGGTGGATCTCGGGTAGGGGGTCTCGAACTGTGCGTCTAGGCGGATGGTAACAGGAGGTGGGGGACACGATGTTTACCCAGGTTCGGGCCCTCTTGATGGAGGTAATACCCTACGTCCTGCTTGATTGTTCTTGATAATATGAGTAGTACAAGAGTTGATCTACCACGAGATCGAAGAGGCTAAACCCTAGAAGCTA
>NW_024114487.1:0-11750 GCF_003073215.2 Triticum urartu | reverse complement strand
GTGAAGGAAGACATTGATATCATACACGTCAACACTAAAGAGCAATTGGCAGATATCTTCACAAAGCCCTTGGATGAGAAGAGATTTTGCAAGTTACGGTGTGAGCTAAATATCTTGGAATCCTCAAATGTCCTGTGATCAGGCACACATCCTAACACTTAAGCATATTGATGACTTAGATGTGCAACACACAAAGTAGCGTATATCTTCAAACAATGAAGACATACATTCTAAGTGTGAATACATTAATGTGGAATTTGACTTCGGAGCGCCACGATAATTGTGCGCCGTGTCTGGGTCTAATACTTCCTATACGGTGGGTAACGCCACCACCAAACATTCTGTTTTGAAGCGTTTCTCACATGGCGTTACCTCTCAATGTCTTCACAATTGGTTTGGTTTAATTCTCAATATGTCTTCATGATTATCTTCACTTCGTTGATTATATGGATATATATGTACTGATGTTCTGTCCTCTACAGCATTCACTTTAGCTATGTTTTCTTGATTGAATCTTTTGAACTAAGTGAATGTGATCGGACCCTAACCTCTCTATGCTTTCTATCTCAAACTCTATCTCTCCAAGTCATATGCATTCTGTTGAAACTGTCGAATGTCTTCCCTGTGTCCTTGTCAGCCGAAGACATTAAGACAACCATAAAAGTCCGTTTTTAATGCTCATTCCTCCACATAAGATCCGGAGAAGCAGGAACGACCGTCCGACAATTTAGGCATGCGTGGGACATGGAACAAATCCCAATCTTCCTCTAACTGGCCACGCGTGCCTCAAATGCGAACCGCCAGGGGCACCTGCGTAATAGCGCTGTGCCGCCTCTATCCCTATAAATACATGATTCACTGCGATCATTGTCTCCTTCCACCCTCGCACGAACCCTAGCGCCACCGCTAGCACTCGACGACGCCGGCGACGACGCGCTTCACTGCCGCAACCTCTCCGACGCCGTTTTCACGCCGACCGCGGACATCGCTCTCTCCGCCGTCGCCGTAGGTGTCTTCCGTTGCCAAGTTAGGGCACGGAGGATTGAACTGCTCGTCTCAAATCTCACTTCGTCTAGCAGTTCCAAGTGTGGTAAATAAAACCTCTTTTTACAGCTTCTTTTGATCCTACAGTTCAGTCACTTTCTGCCATAAGAAGTTTCTCTTCACACCAGTTAAATCTCTCGCTGCATCTCATAACATGCCTAGTATATTCACTTGTGCTTCATAAAGTAGTTAGATTCCTCACTTGTACTGATCTGTGGGTTCGTACAAATCTGGAACCAACTTCTTATCTATAAGTGAATGTCTTCGCATAATGAGGTCAATGTCTTCTAAACCGATTTATCTTCAAAATCTTCTGAGAATGCATATGACCTCTTCCCCTTCCCTCGCACCTTAATGCTGTCACAGGTACATGTCCGTGGGAGAATCCTTTGGTTCTCATAGTCTGCATTCATTTGCAGAGTACTTGCAGCATCACATCAACTCGCCTGAAGCCAGTTCTTGCAAAAGGAATCCTTTGAAGCCTTTGAACATCTTGAAGCCTTGCAAGTTATTCATGGCTTCAGAAACAGTAGCAAGGAAGGGAGGAAGACAGCGACGTGGTGAAACATCCAAAGATCTGCCTGATGAATTGGCAGAGATGTACAAAACTGATCCTGAAGAAAGCTATGGTCAGCGCAAGACATGAATCCAATGGATTTGAAGATATTGGGCAGAGCAATGGTTCCACTACCGCTTCGTCACTCAGGAATATGCGGAGAAGTGCGCCATCAAGAGACCGTGGGGAGATGTATTATACAAAAATCTCGTACCCAAGTCCAGAGACGAAGCCATTGCTCAAGGCTTCTATCCATGCATGGTGAGAGGACCACAGCTAGCTGAGGCACATCCGTCATCACTTCTCTGGTGCCGCGATGATAATCTCTTCAAGCGCAACTTTCAGTTTGCACAACAGTCAGCGAAGATAAACAAGAAGAAATTTGGGCTTGACTTCAACCCTGGTCCCTCCTCACCAAGGGCAGATGGCACACGCAACGCCGATCCCAATATCATCGGGCCGTATGCCAATCTTGCTGGCCTCATCACTCGCATCCTAGTCCAAGGGACTGCTGTGAATGACCCTCCAGCAGATACTGAGTCAGATGACGCCCCTGCTGCTCCGAAGCCAAAGCAGAAGAAGCCAAAAGCTCCAAAAGCTTCAAAGCCAGCCGCTTCTCCCAAGATAGCAAGAGTGAAGCCTTTAGCAACTGCACCTCCTGAAGCCAGTGTGCAGTCAGAAGGCTTATCACGAGTGTCCAAGACCCAAGATGCCAAGAAGCCTCAGCCACTCACAGGCAAAGAGCTCACAGCTGCTGACATTCTGCGCTGCGAAGCCATTGATCTCTCAAGCGATGAAGATCTTGGAGATGATGCTCTTGAGCAGCTCATCAAGAGCAAGGAGGAGGCTGAAATCTTCAACAATCTACCTCTGTTTGATGTCGCCATCATCCACAACTTCATCGATGAATGGTTTGACACACCAGACATAAGCTTCAATGATCTGCAGCTACCCATAGGCCTCAGTGTTGCCTTTCAAGGTGCAATCGCTTCAGAACTTGCAATAGCCCAGCGAATTGTAGAACTGAAGCAGAAAATTGATTATGAAAAGGCTCAATTCAAGAAGCACGTGGCCAAGCTCAGTGTGCAAGAAGTGAAATGCTTCAAAACTATGTTGCATGAGCTGAAAGAGAGCTTTGTGAAGACGCGTGCTGAAGCTCAAGGCTCGCGAGAACGCATGAAGACTTTGGCTGATCACTGCGTGCAGGCCTACAATGAGGCAGAAAAGCGCAAGGCACTTGGGCGTCCCGGCATTGACCCCAGGATGACCGCGAAGAAGAAAAAGAAGGCATCTGTGCCGAACCTGAAGCGCCAATGTCAGAACCTGATGCTCCGATTGTCTTCCCCGCTGCAACGATTGGCTCAAAGCCCAAGAGTCGATCAATCGCCTCACAGCACAAGAAGACACGGACTGCAGAGGCTAAAGCTATGAAGAGAAAACATTCTGAAGCCTCTCCTTCTGAACCCATTATCAAGAAGCGCAAGACCAAGAAATCTCGGCCTGCTCCCACAGAGCCCCTGATAGTTGAACCACTCTGCGTCCGCTATCCTGACGCAGATCGTCAGATGGCTGTGCATGAGCCTGGTTACATAGAGGCTCCGCACGCTGAAGACATTCCAGCAGCCAACCCTAATGCTGCTGAAGACATTGGTCCCCAAGACAATGTGCAAGGTGATGCAGCCCTTCCTCAGCTTGAGACAAGCGAACAGATCAGTATTGGTCGTCCATTGACGCCAATCACACAAGATGCGTCGTGGGCAGATCGCCCACAGGAGGAAGATGAGCTCCAACCCACTTCAACTCCACCGGCGCCTACCCTCCATAGGCTTCGCAGAGGGCCAAGGTCTCAGGCTGTTGAAGACATTCCGGCTGCATCAGCCGAAGAGCAAGCAGAAATACCACAAGCTCCAACTCCCCCGCACCAACAAGAAGCAGTTCTCAAGGAGAACGTGCCTGAAGCTGAAAATGTTGAGGCTGCCACAAACAACGCCGAAGCAAATGTGGAGCCCTCCCCAACAACAGCTTCAGAAGACACCGAAGCTACTGCTCCTGAACATTCTGTGCCTGAGTCTGCTGCCGGACCACAATTCCACCATCATATTGCGCACAGGCCCCAGGTCCAGAAGCCGATCCCACGACTACCAAGGTTCCCAGGTCCTGCATCAGCTCCTGGTTCCTTCAACATCACCGGCTTCAGGGCAGATAACACGTTTTTCGACCGCTCCAAGAACCCTTATTCAAGGGAACGGATTGTATCAGATAGGTTCTGGAGCCATCAACAGCGCAGCTATTATTCATGCATCCTCTACAACCAAGGCCGCATCTTTCCTCACAAGCGCCTTGAGGTTGAAGCTGTTGCAGGTCTGCCTGGTCTGGAAGAAGCACTGGATTGCTTCAAGCAAGTGGGGTTGCTGCCATTTATCACTGACGAAGAGCACTGGAACGAAGAGCTTCTGCTCCAGTTCTATGCCACTTTGCATATCAAAGGCTATAACAGAGACCCGAAGACATGGATCCTGGAGTGGATGACAGGCAATATCCATCATGAAGCCAATGCTTTCGACCTAATTGAGCTTACCGGCCTTCCCACTCCTGGCGAATTCTTTGAAGAAGGGTGCCAACTCCATGCTGAAGCCATTGAAAGCATATTTCAGCGTCCTGAGCCAGATATGAGTCAGATGCTCTCAATGATGAAGCCATTTCCTCCAAATGCACCCTATCCAACTAGGTTCTTCGTTGAAGACTTAGAGTACCTGCCCAAAACAATATATCACATCATAAGGCGGACTCTCTGGCCAGTCAAGGGACACTCTCGATATGCAACGATTGATGGTGCAATGAAGACTCTCATCTTTTTCATTCTTCACGGCAAATGCTTCAATACACAGGATCTCTTCATCCGTCAATTTGCAGCGTCTGCTTCAGAACTGTTTGGCTTAAAGTTTTATGCTCCTTGGGTTATGAGGCTGATCAAGCTTCACTCTGCAATCTCCTATCAACCCTCCGCCCGCAATCATAAGATATTTTTGCCCGACATGGACACATCTGCTGAAGCAATATATCCAGAGCCGGCCAAGCAACCACTAAGTCTTCAGAATGCAGAACACTAGAGCTTCACTCAAAATATTGAAGGTGTTGAAGCTCTCTCCCGAGTGTATCCAATGGCTGGCACCACACGTGCCCCTGCATCAACTGAAGCCACCAACAGCACAGCTGCAAAGAGACCCAAGAAGCGCGCTCATGCACTCAATGACAGAGAGCTTCTTGTGGCTCTTCACCAAAAGCAAGATAGGCATCACGACTGGCTCAAGAGGCAGATGAAAAGCATCATGCAAGAAGTCAATCGCATCAGAAATCTGGCAACCAAGAATGCATTTGTCACACACAAGACCTGTCGCCGCACTTGGAAGGGCCTCACTATGATGTGCCCTGAAGCTGAACTGCATGAGGATGGCTTCACAGAGCACTTCAAATTTGACTCCACGCCTCCAAGAAGAGCGGTGATGCGCAGCACACCATCACTTGAAGAGTCAGAGTTCTCTTCTTCTGCTGCCACCGTGTCTGCCCGGATCATTGAAGAAGAAAAAGACGCGACATCATCTCCACCTGCTTCAAAGCGCGTCGAATCTGCACCAAGCTCGTCTGCACCACCGCCAAACAACTCCACCGACCCTGCTGCGCCTGGGAACGCGTAGAAACCTCTATGTCTTCAAACCTTTTTGGTCATCACTGACAAAAGGGGGAGAAGCATATGATGGTTATAGTCTTCAAGCGGGTCACTATGGGAGGGTGCCTTCATATTTTTGCTATATTTTGCTTCGTGCTTACAACTCCCGTTCTTTGGCTACATTTGCTTCATTGAGTTGTAACACTTAGCCCTGATGGTCGTCTGCTACCTGTTTGTCACTCCGTTTTGCGAAGATAAATTCCGCATGTGCGACGATAAATTCCGCACTCATCTCTTACTGCAGACGTCCATTCTCCATTATGCATGACATTATCTTCATATACTTTCACATGCATAGTGGATTGTCATCATAAGTTGAAGTGGATCTCCACAAGTACAACCTGCCATGTGCATTTGCATTCAAAAGGCAAATTACTTATATGCACATCTTCAGGGGGAGCCCTTGCAACTTATGAAGACAAATTCCTTTACTATTTCACAAATTATGTTCCCCGTTGAAAACTTCAACTAGTTTGTCATCAATCACCAAAAAGGGGGAGATTGTAAGTGCATCTAGTGCCACCCCTAGTTGGTTTTGGAGTATTGACGACAAACCTAGTTGAGGGACTAATGTGTTTGTGAGAATTACAGGAAAACACAGGTAGAAGTCCCTCATTGATTCGGTTTTACTACCAGAGATGACCCCTAAAAATGTACGAAGACATTGAAGACAATGGTGGTTTATGAAGATATTCATATTGAAGACAATGACAGGAGAAGACTCCCTATGAAGCTTTTGGAACTCGAAGACCTAGATCCTTCGTAGTTTTATTTCATTCATGTTGTGTCATAGGAACCACCGTACTATTAAGTGGGGTCAAAGAGAACCAGTCAGAATGACTGAAGTGATGCCTAATTCAAATCCTATGTCTTCGAGCGAAGACTTTGAGAGAAAATCTTGTCCAGAGTCAGACAAGTCAGCGTTACTTGTAGCCCAAGTAAAGTTGTCGTGTGAGTTCAAAATTCGACCGTTGGTACACGTGTCAGTTCCTTAGTGACCCAGGGTCATTTCGGACAGATCAGGTCGGGTTGCCAAGTGGCTATAAATAGTTCACCCCCCACAACCATAAACGGTTGGCTGCTCAGATTTCAGTGCACGGCTTTTGTCGTTTAAGAGCAACCCACCTCGAAGCCTTTGAAAGAAAAATTCCCAGTGAGGAGAAAAGCCCTAACCACCCAGAGCCAGAGCAAATTGGGCATCACTTAAGTCTTCGTGTCTGTGTGATCTGAAGACTTATTACACTTGAGGACTGTGCATCCTCCAGACGGTTAGGCGTCGCGTTCAGAGCATCCAAGAGAAATTGTGGATTGCCAGTGAACGAAGTCTGTGAAGGTTTGGGAGTCTACCTTGAAGACTTACCTGAGTGATTGGGCAAGGTCTGTGTGACCTTAGCTCAAGGAGAAAATGGTGAGGACTGGGTGTCTTGGACTAAGTGTCCTTGACTGGGTGTCCGGGACTGTGTGTCCTTTGGTTTAAATACCTAGCCGCTCCAACCAGACGTACAGTTGTCACAGCAACTGGAACTGGTCAAACAAATCATTGTCTTCAACGCATCGCTGGTTTCATCTTCACTTCCTTTTACTTACAGTTATTCATTGTGAAGCCATTACATGCCTGCTTTACCGTTTGTCTTCACAACATGAATGTATGATCTGTTTGGCTTCATAACTTCTTCCTACCTGATCCTTATTACACTGAAGCTGTTTGTCACTGTGCTTTCACTCTATTGAATACATGACCATGGCTGGCCCAGTGTAATATAACTTCCGCTGCATAGTAATAGGCATAATCTTCACTGTTTGTCTTCATAACTCTCACGTTTTGAAGACTTTCATAAAAATCGCCTATTCACCCCCCCTCTAGTCGATATAAAGCACTTTCAATTGGTATCAGAGCGAGGTGCTCCCTTGTTCTGTGTGATTCGGTTTAACCACCTGGATTTTTAGTTATGTCGACTGCAGGGATAATCAAAGTCTCCGCTGCTTGCCCCGTCTTCGATGGAACTGAATATCCCTACTGGAAGAATAAGATGCGCATGCATCTTGAAGCCATTGACATCGACCTATGGTATGTCATCGAGAACGGCGTTCCCAAGGCTGGAGAAGGTGTCACTGCTGCTGATGTCAAGAAGTTCACTCAACTGGACTCCACTGCCAAGAATATCATATGTGGTCATCTGACCAAAGGACAGTATGGCCGTGTGAGTGCTTTGAAGACATCCAAGCTAGTCTGGGACTGGCTCTCAAAGGTCAATGAAGGCATCTCAACCCAGAGAGATCAAAGAATCAGTGTTCTTCGCAACCTCTTCAACCGCTTCAAGCGAAATGACAATGAGAATGTCCAGCACACATTTGACCAGCTCACTGACATCACAAATGAGCTTCAAGCCCTCGGCGCCACTGAGATCACCAAACATGAAATCGTCAAGACGCTGCTGAGATCACTTGATAGTTCATTTGACATCCTGGCCCTGATGATTCAAGAACGTCCTGATTTCAAGACACTTGATCCGTCTGACATACTTGAGAGGCTCAACACACATGAGTTCCAACTTTCTGAGAAAAGAGATATCTACGGCCCAAACTATGGGCGAACTCGTGCCTTGAAGGCAAAAGCTGTCTCCTCATCTGAAGAAGAATCTGACTGCAGTTCTGATGATCCTGAAGACATTGGAAGAGAACTTGCAATGCTAGTGAAGAAGTTCCAAAAATTCACTAAGAAGAAAGGCTTCAGGAAATCTTCACGATCAAGCTCAAGGAATGATGAAGCTTCTGCTCATGACTACAAGAAGAAAACATGTCACAAGTGCAAGAAAACTGGACACTTCATCTCTGAGTGTCCACAGTGGGACAATGAGAACAGAAGGAAGAAGAAAAGCAAGGAATATGATTCTGACGACAAGAAGAAGAAGAAATACTCAAAGTCTTCCTCCAAAACTTCATCTAGGTCTTCATCACACAAGAAGAGCTCATCTGGCAAGGCACGTGCGTTTGTTGGAAAGGAGATGGATTCAGAGGAGGAGTCCGCATCTGAGGAGGCAGAGGTGGAGTCTGAGGAGGAGTCTGATTCTGGCATTGCGAGTCTGGCTACAGCATACGTCGCCAAGTCCATCTTCAATACTGAAGACAATGACTACATCATCGACACCGACGCAAATGATAAGAACGACTCCACTCCTACCTACTGCTTCATGGCACGCGGTGCCAAGGTAAACGCACGCACAACTCGCTATGAAACATCTAGTGACGATGACTCTGAATGTGATTCAAAACCTAGCTACAAAACACTTGCTAAAATTGCAACTGAACAACAGAAAGCTATGGAACATATTCAAAAATTGTTAGACAGAAGCGATGATCTGTTGGGTGCTGAAATGACTCGATCTGAATCCTTAATTGAAGACATAAAAAACCTTCATGTTAAGTATCAGGAACTTGAAGATCGTCATGATACTCTCTCAACAACTCATGAAAAGCTTTCCTATGATTATCTTCAAAGGAAACAAGAACTTGAGAAATTGAGGGCGGCTCATGAAGATCTTCAAAAGGAAAACGAGTCACTTCGCGCTGAACACATCAGTCCCGCTCAGGAAGGATTTGAACCACCATGTCTTAAATGCATTGAGCGTGATAATGCTGCTTCTGTTGCTGAATGTTCCACTGCTACTACTGTTTCAATATCTTCAACTGTTGATGTGGTAACTAACCCCTCTGCTGAGGATACCACTGCTATTGCTGATGAGAATGCTAGGTTGAAGACATTGCTTGAAACAGGGATGTACAAAAGTCTTCAAGGGCATCAGACATTATGTGATGTCCTCAAAAAGCAGATCCTGAATCGTAACCCTAGGAAAGAGGGTGTTGGATTTATGAGGAAAATCAATACAGATGGCTCTTACTGGAAACCTGAGCAGTACCCCAAAACTACATGGGTTGCTGCAAAGGAACTTTCAGCAGATCCATCCAATTTATCTGGCTTCACTTGTGCTAACCCTATTATCATTGATGAATCCTTTGATGCAAACTATAAACTGTTTAAGAATCAGAATGGTGAAGTGTTTGCCAGGTACATTGGTACTAACTGCAGGAATGGACCGCCTATGAAAAAGATCTAGGTTCCGAAAAAATGTCTGGAAAATCTTCCTGTGAATGTCTTCATGACACCTCACTTGAAGAAGACGAACCTCAGACCAAAGGCTTCATACGGTCCAAAGGCTTCATATGAACAGAGGACTCACCTGAGTCGCACTAACGCTAATGTTTTGCAGGCAAACCATACTCAGGCATACGAATATGAGAGCGGTTCTTCGAACCGTCATGTTCATATGACCAAAAATTATTCTGCTTATTCTTATGAGTATTATTGTCCACCTGCTAGACTGTTTTCTAAGGCTTCAAAGCCAAAATTCTCAGATGCTGCACTTAGACTTATTGCTTCTAAGCCACCCTTGAAGATGTGGGTGGTTAAGAAAGCTTGACTCTCTTTTGCAGGGAAAGATCTCCAGCAGAAAAACAAAATCTTCTGATGCTATTGCTGGGGACCTTAAAAATCTTGTAGGGCGCAAGATAAAATGTCCAAATGGCATCATTATGTACTTCGTTCCTGAATCGCATGCTACTCTCCCTATTAATCCTAATCTGGATTTAAGTTTTAATAATCCACTGGTTCGTCAAATGTTTATGCTTCACAATACCCTTCGTGAAGCCTATCCCCCTAACTGCACTGTAGGGTACGACACCAGTGACTTCAAAGTCTTCAGAATGTATTATTGACAGTGGGTGTACAAATCACATGACTGGCAAAAGAAGCCTTCTCATGGACTCAACTTTACGTCCATCCGACAAGAGCCACATTACTTTCGCTGACACTGGTAAAAGTAAGGTATTGGGTCTAGGTAGAGTTGCAATCTCAAAGGATCAACACATGGATAAAGTCATGCCTGTTGAATCCCTTGGCTTCAACTTAATGTCTGTCTCAATGCTTTGCGATTTGAATATGATTGTAATGTTTGGCAAATATCGCTGCCTGGTGCTAATGGAATCTGACAAATCTCTAGTGTTTGAAGGGTATAGGAAAGGTGATTTGTATGTGGTAGATTTCTCAGCAGGACCACAACTTGCAGTATGTCTTCTTGCAAAAGCTTCAGAATGCTGGCTTTGGCATCGAAGGCTTGGGCATGCTGGCATGAGGAACCTCCACACCCTTGCGAAGAAAAAGCACGTCATAGGCATCGAAGGCGTCAAGTTCAAGAAAGATCACTTATGCGGTGCCTGTGAAGCAGGGAAGATGACAAGGGCAAAACATCCTTCGAAGACAATCATGACCACTACTCAACCCTTCGAATTGCTTCACATGGATCTTTTCGGTCCCACTCACTACTCAACTTTTACTACTTCTGCATGTCTCTATGGCTTCGTAATTGTTGATGATTATTCTAGATATACTTGGGTGCACATAATCCTTTACAAGACTGAAGTGCAGGATGTCTTCAGACGCTTCTCAAATCGAGCTATGAACAATTTTGGCGCCAAGATAAAGCACATCAGAAGTGACAATGGCACTGAATTCAAGAACACTGGCCTTGATACATATCTGGATACCTTGGGCATCACACATGAATTCTCAGCTCCATACACGCCTCAGCAGAATGGCGTCGTCGAACGCAAGAACAGAACACTCATTGAGATGGCCAGAACAATGCTAGATGAATACAAGACTCCAAGAAAATTCTGGACTGAAGCCATTGATACTGCATGCCATATAATCAATCGTGTTTATCTTCACAAGCTTCTGAACAAGACATCCTATGAACTCCTAACTGGCAAGAAGCCAAATGTCAGTTATTTCAGAGTATTTGGCGCAAAATGCTGGATCAAGGACCCACGCCACACCTCAAAGTTTGCACCAAAAGCACATGAAGGCTTCATGCTTGGATATGGAAAGGATTCGCACTCCTACAGAGTCTTCAATCTCTTCCACTACAAAGTGGTTGAAACAGTGGATGTGCGATTTGATGAAACCAATGGATCACAAAGAGAGAAATTGCCAAATGTGCTAGATGAAGTTCCAGCAAATGAATCAATCAAGCTTATGGTTACTGGAGAAATTGTACCTTCTGAAGCTCAACCTGAAGAAGAACTTATCATCTCAGCACCTGATCCACATGAAGACAATGCTCAGCCTGAAGATATACCTTTAAATGACCACATAGATCAGCAAGAGCAAAGTCTTCGCCCCACACACCCTCGTGTTGCAAATGAAGTACAAATTGACAAAATACTGGACGGCATCAATGCACCTGGTCCACTCACTCGTTCAAGGGCAACTCAGCTAACAAACTTCTGTGGGCATTTCGCATTCGTCTCAATATCAGAACCCAAGAAAGTTGAAGAAGCCTTCATGGAACCTGAATGGATTCAAGC
>NW_024114486.1:0-9416 GCF_003073215.2 Triticum urartu | reverse complement strand
TGGGCTTCCGCTTGAAGGTTGCCGAGTACATGTCGTGTAAACGGCGGTAAGTGGTGAAAGCGTGTATGAAGAAGTACACCCCTGCAGGGTATAAAACTATTCGAATAGCCGCGTCCGCGGTAAAGGACTACTTGGTTGCCTATACAGTTCATAGACAAGTTAATGGGTACTAATAAAAGACTCAAGATAAGTGTGAGTACCGAGGATGGCCCTCTCGTAGGATGACGAGGGAGGATCCCCGGTGGAGTATTGTGTTGGTGAGTAGTGGACTCGTGTGCGAAAACTATTTTTACTGGTGAAGTTCCGTAGGATAGCTTAGCCAAGAGTCAAAGATGGCTTGCTGCATTAACCCCACCACCTTCTTGAGAATAAGCAGGTATAGTAGGTTCTGATGTAAGACTTGCTGAGTACCTTTGTACTCATGTTTGCTTAATCACTGTTTTCAGACGACAACACCGCCCCCTCCGATGGGTTCTACGTAGACCTTGACGTCGACGAGTGACTATCCACCCAGGTGGTGATCCTGGCCATGGAGGGCCCTATGTAGACAGACAGGCTTCCAGAAGCTTTCTTTCTTTCTAGAGTCTTTACTCAGACTAGTTGCTTCCCCATGTGCTTGTATGTTTGTATGACTTGAGTGTCGGGTCATGTGACCCGTATCTGTATGAACATGTTATGTATGGCTCCCTAGAGCCTTTAAATAAAGTACTTGAGTTGTAGAGTTTTGTTGTGATGCCATGTTGTATGTACTCATATCGGGCATATTGTGTGTATGATTGAAATGCTTGGTATGAGTGGGATCCGACAATCTAGTTGTTTATCCTTGGCAGCCTTTCTTATGGGGAAATGTAGTCTAGTGTTCCTCGAGCCATAGTAGTCCGCTACAGCCTGGTTCACCGGAGTCCTGCTAGCCTAGCACTACTATTCAGGACACTTGACTGGCCGGCATGTGTTTCACTTCGTTCCTATGTCTGTCCCTTCGGGGAAATGTCACGCTGTGACTTCCGGAGTCCTGCCTAGCCTACTACAGCCCGGGTTCCCCGGAGTCCTGTTAGCCCAGTGCTACAGCCCTGAATCAATCGCTGATGACCGACATGCTCGATGTGATTCATGTATGCCTGTCTCCATAGGTCTGTGCCGCTTTGGGTTCATGACTAGCCATGTCGGCCCGGGTTCTCTGTCATATTGATGCTAGCGACACTATCATATACGTGAGCCAAAAGGCGCAAACGGTCCCGGGCCATGGTAAGGCGACACCCATGGGATACCGTGCGTGAGGCTGCAAAGTGATATGAGGTGTTACCGGCTAGATCAATGTGACTTGGAATCGGGGTCCTGACAGCGTTGGCATCAGAGCTGGACTGCCTGTAGGTTCGTTGAGCCAAACTGGTCGATGTCGAGTCTAGAAATGCTTTAGTTATATGTAGGGGAATTGATTGTGGGAGGGAACATAAGGCTCTTTTACTCCTTTACCCTATGCCTCTGATCTGAGTCATTCTCTTCTGATTCAACGTGGGTTAAGGACTAGGCTCTCTCCTTCTATCAGGTTCACGTGTTACTAATCCATAGTAGCTTATAGGATTGATGCTACAAGCCCCAGTTTAGTTTCTACTATTTTAGTATGTTGCTAATTGGATCAGAATCTTGATATGATGTTGTTGAGTGGTATTGCGAATTGTTGTGGATGTCTCAAATCTTTTTCTGAGCATTTACAGCTGTTATGCTGTCCAATTTTCCCTAGAAATTCTGATGTATTTGCATTGTGGTTGTGCTTTCAGATGGCCAACCGTGTTCAAAACCAAGTGGTTCACCTGACCCGGTGCCTCGATGTGCCCGGTCATACTGCTATGTTAGTCCGGGTAATGACCGAGACGGGCTACCGTTGGTATCCCGAATACACCGTCGAGGAGCATTTCCGCGACTTTAATCAAAGCCAATATCTCTGCACTATCAGGATATTTCCTTCTTATCCTGGATCTACCGAGCCCCTTCACTGTTCCTATGGACTCAGGGTTACTGTTGAGATGGCTGTGTAGGATGCTGCCTATTCCATGATGACCATCTTGCGAGTCCGGACTGGCCTGCTTCGGAACACCGACTTCTGTTACATGCCAGCTTCACTTCCGAGAGCGCAAGGGTATCTTCAGGCTATCTATGCTGACTCCACTCAGGAGGACTCATTAACTCGTACCACTGTCGAGATGCTCGAAGATAAGGACCGAGAGAATCGGGCCTTGAGGCTGGAGCTTTTCAATACCCGTGCTGATCATTGGGCCACATTGACTCGGTTTGCACCTGCGGTGCAAGCTGGATGTATGGATACAAGGGATCTGTATCCTGTGAGATCAGCTCTGCCAGACATGGTGGATTGGCATGATGTGGGAGGCATCACCCCACCCCGTGGTCCCCACAGGCCACCGTTTGTTGGTCCAAGACCTCATCCTAGCCCCTATGGTCCACAGGCTCCTCAGGACCGTCTGTTCCTGGATGGTCACATTGAACTTCCAGGCTATGGAGGTGACTTCTATGAGGACTACTACGGAGCTGTCTGAGTTAGTAGTAGTACCACTAGTATTGTAGTAGTTGTATCTCCACTGTCCTGCGAGACTTGTGGAATATGACTCTGTGTGTAATCAAATCCGGAGGTGTAGACAAATACTGTATAGGAGCTTGGAATGCCTCCGATGAGATGTAATGTCTTTCATCATAGTTGTACTGTAGCCTGGGCTTGTACTAAACTATGTATGATGTGTATGACCGTTGGTATATATATGGCAGTTTTATATTACCATGACATACGGATGAACATCTCTGCATTCCGCATTATCCATTACATTCTGCACTCCTTGCTAAGTTTGAGCCATCCTTATCTTAACCATTGTCTTTTTTTCTCCTAGGATGGTCAACACCCGCAGCAACCCTGCTGCCTCGGAGCAGGGGGAAGCCAGTGCAGCTAGAGGTGAAAATCTGCCTCACCCGCCTTCTCTGGCCGAAGTAATGCTGGAGGCGGAAAGAAACAAGCGTGAGACTAACCGCCTGCTAGAGCGGATTGAGCAGAACACTGCACGCCACCCACGAAATGACTTGGTGTCAATCAATGACTTTATCAAGCTGTACCCACCAAAGTTTAACCATTCCATCGAACCCCTCGACGCGGATGACTGGCTTCGCAGCATCACTCACAAGCTACTTTCTGCCAACGTAGCCGAAGCCGACAAGGTTACCTATGCTGCCTATCACCTCAAAGGCCTTTGCTAGCCTTTGGTGGGAAAACTTCGAAGCTATGCGCCCGGTCGGCCAAGTTACTACTTGGGCTGAGTTCAGTGAGGCTTTCCGCGAGCATCACATTCCGGAAGGTCTCATGGATCGCAAGAGGGAGGAGTTCTGCAACTTCACCCAAGGAAGACTGACTGTGGATGCTTATAGTCGTGAATTTGGAAATCTGGCACGCTATGCTCCCGAAGAGGTATCTACTGACGCTAAGAAGCAAGCAAGGTTCCGCAAGGGACTTAGCCCTGAGCTTCACCGCGATCTTCGTCTGCACGAGTGCACCTCCTTTCAGAAGTTGGTCAATAAAGCCATCAGTGCTGAGACAGGCCAGACTGATTATGACGCTTCACGCAAGCACTCCCGTGACTTTGGCTCTTCATCCGGCTCTGGAGCTCAGAAGCGCCAGGTGTGGATCCCAAGCACGGCACTGCCACCCAGGTTCATCCCGAGGCCATCCTTTGAGGCGCCTCGTCCCAACCAGCAATTTGCACCGCCCAAGCCCTATGGTGGCCCCGCTGCTAATGCTGCTCCACGCCCCAATGTGGTGACATGCTTTAAGTGTGGAGAGCCGGGTCACTATAGCCGAGAGTGTCCCCAGAACAACAACCCCAATCAAACTGGAAAGTCCGTTGGCTGTGGTAAGCCCGCGGGAAAACATTCTACGCCAAGCCGGCCACCACTGCACGTGGCCATGTCAACTATGTTTCAGCCGAGGAGGCTCACGAGGACCCCAACGTCGTCCTTGGTACGCTCCTTGTTAACTGCCAGGTGTTCCACCTGACAGGGATGTCGAGTTTGTGATAGACCTTGTTCCAGGAACCGTGCCAATTTCTAGAAGACCCTACAAGATGGCACCCTTAGAACTAGCCGAGCTTAAGAACCAACTCGATGAGTCCTTGAAAAAGGGTTTCATCTGTCCTAGTTCCTCTCCTTGGGCTTGCCCCGTCCTCTTTGTCTAGAAGAAGGATGGAACGGATCGAATGGTTGTGGACTACCACCCTGTCAACCTGGTCACCATCAAGAACAAATACCCGCTTCCTAGGATTAATGATCTGTATGATCAGCTCGCTGGATCCTCAATCTTTTCCAAGATGGATTTGAGGTTGGGCTACCATCAAATCAAAATCAGAAACGGGGACATTCCCAAAACGGCCTTTGTTACTTGTTATGGCCAATACGAGTACACCGTCATGTCCTTCGGTTTAACCAATGCCCCAGCTACCTTCTCTCGCTTAACGAACTCGGTTTTCATGGAGTACTTGGATAAATTCGTCGTGGTATACCTCGATGACATACTCATCTACTCCAAGAATGAAGAGGAACATGCCGAACATCTAAGGCTGGTATTGATGAAACTTCGAGAGCATCGCCTTTATGCCAAATTCTCCAAGTGTGAATTTTGGTTGCCAGAAGTGACCTATCTAGGCCATGTAATCTCTGGCAAGGGTATTGCTGTCAATCCCGAGCGAGTTCAAGCCATCCTTGATTGGACTCCACCTGAGATGGTCAAGCAAGTTCGGAGTTTCCTTGGCTTAGCGAGCTATTGCCGCCGCTTCGTCGAGAATTTCTCCAAGGTTGCTAAACCTCTAACTGAACTCCTCAAGAAAGATAAAAAGTTCGAGTGGACTCCACAGTGCGAGTTCAGCTTTTAGGAACTGAAAAGACGCCTGACATCTGCTCCCGTACTGGTACCACCAGATTTCTCCAAGGACTTTATTATCTATTGCGACGCCTCGTGACAAGGACTAGGTTGCATACTCATGCAGGATCGTCAGGTAATTGCCTATGCTTCACGGCAATTACACCCACATGAGGAAAATTATCCCACACATGATCTAGAGCTTGCAGCTGTAGTCCATGCACTTAAAACCTGGCGACATTACCTCCTCGGTAATCGTTGCGAGATCTTCACCGATCACCAAAGTTTGAAATATATCTTCACCCAACCAGACTTGAATCTCAGGCAAAGACGTTGGGTTGAGTTGATCTCGGATTACGACTTAGGAATAACTTACACCCCGGGCAAAGCCAATGTCATGGCTGATGCACTAAGCCATAAATCCTATTATAACAACATGATGTTACAACAGAGTCAACCACCTCTCCATGAGGAATTCCGTAAGCTTAACCTTCACATTGTTCCTCGAGGATTCCTATCCACCCTGGTGGCGAAACCTACCCTTATGGATTAAATCATAACTGCCCAGCGGTATGATAAGGGCATATCCCGGATTAAGGAAAACATCGCTAGCGGAGTTGCTAAATGTTTCTCCATGGATGAGCGAGGTGCTGTCTTCTTCGAGAACCGTTTGGTGGTTCCCAAGAAACAACATCTGCGCCAGTTGATCCTTAAGGAAGCTCATGGATCCCCTCTCACCATTCATCCCGGTAGTACTAAAATGTATCAAGACCTACGCCAGAGGTTTTGGTGGACTAGGATGAAGAGAGAAATCGCTCAATACATTGCTAATTGCGACGTTTGTCGTCGTGTTAAAGCAGAGCATCAACGGCCTACTGGCACTCTTCAACCTTTGGCTATTCCCGAATGGAAATGGGATAAAATCAGTACGGATTTCATCACTGGGTTTCCCAGGACCAAGAGAGGGAATAATGCCATCTTCGTCGTGATCGACCGTCTTTCCAAAGTAGCCCACTTTCTACCTGTTCGTGAGAGTATCACTGCTAGCCAGCTAGCCGATTTATACATCTCCCAAATAGTGTCTCTTCATGGTGTTCCATTGGAAATTAACTCAGACCGTGGGAGTCTCTTCACCTCTCGATTTTGGGAAAGTTTCCAAAATGCTATGGGAACTCGTCTCTCTTTTAGTACTGCCTTCCATCCTCAATCAAGTGGTCAAGTAGAGCGAGTCAATCAAATTCTGGAAGATATGCTCCGAGCTTCTGTCATCTCGTTCGGAATGAGTTGGGAGAAATGCCTTCCATTCGCGGAGTTTGCTTATAACAATAGTTATCAAGCCAGCTTGGGCAAGGCTCCTTTCGAAGTTCTCTATGGACAAAAATGTCGAACGCCTCTTAACTAGTCAGAAACCGGGGAAAGACAACTCTTTGGCCCGGATATGATTCAGGAAGCAGAAGAGCAGGTTCGCGTTATTCGTGAGAAACTGAAAACAGCCCAATCTTGTCAAAAGAGTCAATATGATCGCAAACATAAGCCTATGACTTATGAAGTCGACGAGAAGGCTTACCTTCGGGTTACTCCGTTAAAGGGAACCCATCGTTTCGGTATCAAAGGCAAATTGGCCCCTCGTTACATTGGACCCTTTCGCATTCTTGCCAAACGAGGAGAAGTTGCCTACCAGTTAGAACTACCTCCGCATCTTTCCAGAGTTCACAATGTCTTCCACGTTTCACAACTCAGGCGTTGCTTCGCGGATCCTATCCGTGGAGTGGACCACGAAACGCTTGATCTACAAGATAACCTCTCCTATCGGGAATATCCCGTTAGTATCCTTGATCAGGCCGAGCGTACCACTCGACGTCAGAATATCAAGTTTCTCAAGGTTCAATGGTCACACCATTCCGAGAAAGAACCCACTTGGGAAAGGGAGGATCGTCTTCGACTTGAGTACCCCACCTTCTTCCCGGAGGATCCTAAATCTCGGGACGAGATTCTTTTGAGTGGGGGTGAGTTGTCACACCCTAGCTAGTTCAAGCATTAGAGTGTGCATCATGTTTAAATTTCTCTTAAATTTGAAATGGGGAAAGCAGAAACCCCCAACACCCCCCTGGAAACAACTAGGGTTTACTAAAATTATTTTCAATGAACCTGAAATGCCCTTCTAAAAAGTTCACCCTCCTTGTCTTCGGTTAAAACCTCTGGCAAAATTGGTGCACAATTTTCTAGGTCAACAGAAGGTCATTGAATTAAATCATAAGTATTTGAATTTGGGCATTTAAATGCTATAAAATAATTTAAATGCTCAAATAATCCTGGAAATAAATGTTTGTTGTTGGAAATAATCTAAACGGAGCCCACAATTATTTTCAGGATTTTTGGAAACGTTTTAGTATTTTGTTTAAAGTCCAACAGTTGCAGTTAATTAGAAAAACAGAAACAAATAAAAGAGAGAGAGAGAGAGAGAGAGAGAGAGGGAAGCCCACCCGGGCCTTACCTGTGCTGGCCCAGCCACCTGGCTCAGCCCAGCCTACTGGCTCTGCCAGTCGTCGTCCTCCTCGCGCCAGAAGGACGCGGAGCGAGTGGCCGGCGCCCGCGGCCACACGCCGGCCACCTCCTGCTTCCGCCGACGCCTGGAGACGCCTAGGGGTGCCACGCGACCCCCACGTCCCCCTCTCATCCTCGCTCACTCTCCCCTCGTCTCCCTCACCCTCTCCCGCACCATGGCCGACGAGCTTGTCGCCGTCTCACCGCCGTAGTCGCGCTCTCCGTCACCCCCTCGCCTCTCTGACCTGTCCAGAAGCTCCGCTGCGACACCCTCGCCCTCCCCACCAAGCCACGCATTGTCGGAGGCCCTGCATCACCGCCATCGGATCGTCTTCAACCTCGGTACCCGCCGTACGCTGTTCATCGATTCGCCTCGCTCCGGTCGCCCCCGAGCCCACTGAGCTGCTCATCGACCTCCCTGTGAGCTCCGCCGCCTTTCCCCTCTTCTTTCCCACGCATTTGCACCCTCTAGGCCATAGTTCCACCATGGCCGAAGCTCGTCTCCGCTCGAGCTCATTGCCGGCGTCGCTCCGGCGACCATTTGGTCCTCCCATGCTATGCAACGTGCTTGCCGCATCGCGTAGTGCCTCGCTAGCGCTTCAGTTTCCGTGTTTGCACGCCGCAGCCCACTCCCCGCACATGGCCGAACTCCGGCCGCCGCCTTGGAGCTCGCCATCGTCGTCTCCGGCCACCGTAGGCCTGGCCTCCACCACCACTAGATGCGTGACTACAAGAGCTCTCCAACGAGCCCAAGAATGGCCTCGCCCATGCCCTGTGGGCGTTTTCCAAGCTGCGCCACTGTCTCGGGCCTCGCCGGCGTTGAGTCGCCGGCGAGTTTGACCCAGTTTGACTCCTGGGTGGGCCCAGGTAGACCCCCCTGAGTCTATGACAGGTGGGGCCGGTCTACTAACTAATTTAGGATTAGTTTTAATTAATTTTAATTAAATCAGTCACTGACATGTGGGCCCAGGCCCCACTGACAGCTAATTAGTGTTAATCTAATCATATTAATTAGATGAGAGGCTGACAGAAGGGGACCACCAGTCAGGTTTGACCTAGGCTGGCGCCTTTGACCTGCTGAGGTCAGCATGACGCAATGCTGATGCAGTAATGCATTTTCTGGATTTATTTTTATTCAGGAATTTCCAGAAAATAGTTAAAACTTCTAAAAATCATAGAAAATCAACCATAGCTCCAAATGCAAAGATTTATATATGAAAAATGATCAGAAAAATTCAGTCTATCCATCTGTAATGGTTTCATGCATGACAAAACAAGTTTACCTTGCTGTTTAAGTAGAATAAGGAAATGCACTATTAAGGCCATGTTTAATGAGCTAATATTTGAATCTTTGATTCAAATGAGTTCATTCCTTTCTGTTATAGCTTGCATTAGGCCAAGACACATTCATATTGCCATGTCATAGCATGCATCATATTGTTGCATATCATCATGTGTTGATTGTGTTCCAATGTGTTCTTCGTGGTAGGTTCTGCCTCCGAGGATATTCACGAGTATCCAATTGAAGGGCAGTATCCCACTACCACTCCATCAGGCAAGCAACCATTGATCATTCCGATACAAACCCATGTTCTCGCTTCTGCTCTTGTTTACTGCATTAAGACAACGCGATTCAAACTGCTGTGTGTGCTACGGTAGTTGAACCCTTATCCTCTACATGACCTGTCATTGCCACAGTAACTAGATGAAACCCACTAGCATGTGTAGGAGTTGATTGAGCCATGTATGTGATTCCTACCTTTCTATGCCTGCTATGCTTAGAGTTGTGTCAGGTCTGGTTCATCTGGGTGATGGGCCAGAGTGAAATGCTTATGCCGGTAATGTGAGGGATGTGTTGAACATGTTTTGGTAAAGGTATCGATGAGAGGCCATGTAGGAGTACATGGTGGGTTGTTTCATTGAGGCCGTCCCTAAGAACTGAGATCTGTATGTGTGATTTAAG
>NW_024114485.1:0-63913 GCF_003073215.2 Triticum urartu | reverse complement strand
GGACAAACACAGGAACGAAGTGAATCACATGCCGGTCAGTCAAGTGTTCCGGAGCAGTAGTGCTGGGCTAGCAGGACTCCGGTAAACCGGGCTGTAGCAGACTACCAAGGCTCAGTGGAAACACCAGACTACATTTCCCTATAAGAGAGGCTACCAAGGATAAACAACTAGATTGTCGGATCCCACACATACCAAGCATTTCAATAACATACACACAATATGCTCGATATGTGCAAATACAACATGGCATCACAACAAAACTCTACGACTCAAGTTATTTATTCCTTAGGCTCCAAGGAGCCAAGCATTACAAACATGGGTCTCATGACCCCAACATACAGAGCACACAAGCAACAAGCAAATGCGGAAGCTTAACATGTCTGAGTACAAACATCTACAAATGAAAAAGGCTGAGAAGCCTGACTACCTACCAGATCCTGCCGAGGCACAAGATCATAGCTGAGGTATCAATCTAAACATCGAAGTCCACACGGAACTACTAGCGAGACTGACGTCTCTCTTCAAAACCTAAAATAGGCAAACGTGAGTACAAATGTACCCAGCAAGACTTACATCAGAACTAACTACATATGCATCGGTATCAACAAAGGGGGTGGTGGAGTTTAACTGCAGCAAGCCAGCTTTGACTCGGTGGCTATCTTAAACTATGACTGCAAGTAACTCTTTTGAGGTGGTGCACACGAGTCCACATATTCACCATATCAATATACCACTATGGATCCGCTCCCATCTCCCTACGAGAATGCCATCCATAGCACTCACGCTTATCTTGTGCATTTTAGAGTATCCACTTCCACTTGTCTATGAACTGTACAGGCAACCAAGTAGTCCTTTACCGTGGACGCGGCTATTCGAATAGATGATGTTAACCCTGCAGGGGTGTACTCCTTCATACACGCTCTCAACACTTACCGTCCTTTACACGACATGTACTCGGCAACCTTCAAGCGGAAGCCCAACGAGGGTGTCGGCCACGACCTACCTAAACACTCAAGTCTCTAGTCCAGGTTTATCACCTATCCAGGTTCCATCCGCAGGGAGTCCGGCCGAGGTTTCTACATACGGGCCCGAACGATGTGTACAGGGTTCCTGAGACACCAAACGGGCGACTCGGCACACCGTGCCACGGTTTATCTACCGCATCATAGCCCATCCCTAGGGTCAGCGCTACACATGGCCGCCAACACATATCCTATAAACACCAGAAACTATTTGCAACTCCTGGACAGAGGACTTGGGTGGTTAAGAAGCCGAGAGGGTCAATTAAGGATCCCAATGCATGGTAGTAGCTGATTCTTAAATCACACATACAGATCTCAGTGCTTAAGGATGGTTCCAATGAAACAACCCACCATGTACTCCTACATTGCCTCTCATCGATACCTTTACCAAATCGTGTTCAACACACTTAGCTCACACACAGTAGGACATGTTCACAACTTTCCAATTCGTCCCCGATGAATCAGACCTGATACAACTCTAAGCAATAGCAGGCATGACAAAAAAGCATGAATTAGTAGGCACATCAGGGCTCAAACAACTCCTACTCATGCTAGTGGGTTTCATCTATTTATTGTGGCAATGACAGGTCATGCAGAGGAAAGGGGGTTCAGCTACCGCAGCATGTAACAGTTGAATTGTTGTTGTCCTAATGCAATAAAAGAGAGCAGGAGCGAGCAAGTGGGTTTGTATCGGAATGAACAAGGGGGTTTTGCTTGCCTGGCACTTCTGAAGATAATAAAGTTCTTCAACGGTGTCATCGAACTCGTCGTCGAAACACGTCTATTGAGAGGGAACAACCACCGACAAACAAAGAAGAAACACCATCAATGCCTTGCAACAATATGATGCACGAATGACATGGCAATATGAATGTGTTTTGGGCTAATGCAAGTTAGAACAGATTGAAATGAGTCCATTTGAACCAAAGATTCAAATGGAAACCCATTTTATGAGGTCATAAAGGTGCATTAACTTGTTTCACTTGAACAGCCAGGTTAAGTTGCTTTATCATGCATGAAACCAGTACCAGTGGATAGATTGGATTTTTCTGATCATTTTTCATATATAATTTATCTTATTTTGGAGTTATAGATAATTTTCTACGAATTTTTGAAGTTTGTAGCATTTTCTAGAATTTCTTGAATAAACTTAAATCGAGAAAATGATTTATAGCGTCAGCATTACGTCACAGCAAAGTCAGCAAGTCAACTGGGCGGTCCAGGTCAAACCTGGATGATGGGGCCCGCGTGTCAGTGTCACAGGGCTAATCCATTTTTAGTTAAATCTAAACTAGGTAATTAGCAGGGGCTGGCCCCACATGTCAATGACCCAGGGGAGGTCAAACCCTTGGTCAAGAGGCCTAACACGCCAGTGGCTCGTAGCCGGCGACAGCACGCATGGTGGAGGCTCGGGTTCGGCCTCAGGCGACCAAAAGGACGGCAGAGGGGCTCTGCGTGGAGTTGGGCGTGCACCTCATCCAGGGAAGCACACGAGAGGGGCCAGGGTGGCCGGAGTCGACGGCGCCGACGAGTGGATCGGCGCCGGAGTTCGGACGTCGATGGACTCGACACTGCAGGGCACGGCAGGAGCCACGGGTGGTTGCTACGGCCCCGTGGTGACGCGCTATGTGCGGTGATGCGCTCGGTTTTGAGCTCCAGTGTAGGTGGCCACGGCGGTGAGGAGCTCAGGTGGCGGCGCGTGCGGGCAGGCGAGGTGTGTCAGCTACGGTGTGCAGCAGAGAAAACATAGAGGGGGGTTCGGGTCGGGAGCTCATGGCGGGGAAGAAGAACAGACCAGCTGGATCGGGGGTGGCCAGACGGTGTCGTGGCATTGCCGGCGATATTGGACGGCCGAGGAGGAAGACGGTGGCGTTGGGGACAAAGCAGAGCTCCTGGCGCCGCTTGACCCCGTGGAGAGGACAAAGACATCGTGGCAGAGCTCTGGGACAGCTCAGAGAGGCGAGGGAGAGGCGGCGGCTACGGCAACGATGAACGGCGGCGACGAGCTCCGCTCGGTGGGGGAGAGAGGGAGCCAGAGGAGGGGGAGAAGGCACAGGAGAGGGAGAGAGAGGTCGGGGGGTGTGTGGCGTCGTCCAACCGCGTCGGAGCAGCGGCGGAAAGCAGGAGGTGGTCAGGCGCGTGCCGGCGTGCGTCGGCCACGCGCCCTGCCTATTGGTGCGGGGAGGAAGACGACAGGGAGCCGAGAAGGTAGGCTGGGCTAGCCACTTGGGCTCAAGGTGGCTGCACAGGTGAGGTAAGCCCAGGTAAGTTCCTTTCTCTCTCTCTCTCTCTTTTGTTTCAGTTTTCTATTTTTCTGTAATCTTTGTGGCTTTTCTAAAAATACCTAGACCCTTTCAAAAATCACCAAACTGCACATGCCCACTGTATAGAATATATCAAACATGGAACATTTCAGTTTAGGATTACTTGGGCATTTAAAATATTTACTAGCATTTAAATGCACAAATTCAAATAACATATGATTTAATGCAGTGACCTTTGGATGACCTAGAAATTTGTGCACCATTTTTGTCAGAGGTTCTAGACCAAGGCAAAGATGATGAACATTTTAGAAGGGCATTTTGGGTTCATTGAAAAGATTTAATTTTGACCCTAGTTGAATTTCATTTGCTGCTAGGGTTTATCAGTCCCCATTTCATCTTTACATAAAATTTAAACATGATGCAACAGACAAGTTCTAGCCTAGTGCAAGGTAAAGCTAGGGATGTGACAGGATCCCTCAATGAAGGGCAGACCCTGCAAAGTCGCATCTGGAGCCTTACCGAGAAAGGCATCGATCTTGTGAACGTCGTTCAAATAATGCTAGTCCGCCGGATCCTGCCATGTCAGCGGTGGCCTCTTTGTATGTGGGAGTTTAACCCAGAAGGGCGGAGGACTCCAAAGCACTTCTTCGGCACTACGCATGAAGGAATGTGGAAATTATATTTTGGCGAATGAGAGCAATGGCCGGACACCACCGAAGACGTTGGCCTTGACTACAATCATCCGGACACTTCGGTAAGTAGTCGATATCCGAGCACATTTAGTTCAGGCATCTCTTAACAAGATACCGAACAATCCGTCCCTATACAGGACTGGATAAAGAAAGCGGTGCTAATCTAGTGTCTGACACCTCTTCTCGAAGGCCCTACGACCGACCTGCTGACGAGAATGCTGATTCCAACACCGTATCAGGTGGCTGAGTTTGGGGAAACCGAAATCCCTTTACCCGAGGGCAAGAATGCAGAGGGGGCCCTCTAGGGCAAGAAGAGGGTCGCCTCTGAAGATTAGGAGGCGAAGCCTTCCAAGAGAGGAGAATCATCGTCATCGAGCGGCTTGGGTCGGGCGAGCGAGGCTGCCGTAGAGTTTGATGACGAGGACGAACCTCGAGGCAGATAGTAAGCGAGGCTAGGGTACTTTGACCGCGCTTCATTATTTTCCTATTAGTGAAGTAATCATCCGATGTATGTTTGTCCATGCAGGCTAACGCCTGGTGCTTCTCAATCGTCCTCCTCCTCGGGAGATCATCTTCCGGAGATGATGGAGAGTGACACGCCTCCTCCGGCCACATCACCCAACAGGGGAGATGATACCGAGGTATCGTCCTGACTGGCTCCTCCTGAACACCAAGTAGTACACGAGGTGAAGGAGGTGTTACCCGAAGGTAGTGCCTCTGACACTCGGGGCTCCGGGATCAAAACTTGCGTCCCCGAACCGTCCGGTTTACAGCCAGAAACGATTCTAGAGGCAAGTGAGCAGGTTCCTTCTCAGGAATGTCATACTCCAGCGATGGTTTCCGAAGACCCAGAAGCGCCGGACATGCTGACGGGCTTGCTACGACGAGCATCCACTTCAGAAGAACACCGTACCTTGATGGCTACGGTGGTCAAAAGGGTTCTATCCGCGAAGAGTGGATTGAACGAGGCCTTCACGAGCCTTCTAAGAGGTTTTGAGGTTTGTGATGTAGTTTTGTCGATTGAGTTTTATTGACAGAATGCACCTGTTGTATATGCAGTAGCCCCTGAGACTCGGATTGTCTTCCGGAGGAAGCGATCAGAGGATCAAAGAGATATGCTCAGGTATTAACCTTGGTTTAATTTGAAATATAGGCTGCTTTCCCTCCTGTGGCAGTCCGGAGTACGGAAGTGGCCGAACAACAGCAAAAGCTGGATATTGCGGAGGATGACATTGCATTGATCAACAGGCGTCTTGACGACTCGCAAGGTATGTATTTCGAGCATTCTTTACACCAGTGTGCTTGACGCGGGAAAGTGCTTTATATGAAGTGCGCATGAAATGCAGATGGTGATGCCGCCATGGAGGCTCTTCGGGCGGAGCTAGTCCGGGCCGAGGAGCGGGTCCGGCTTACTGATGCTGCTGCTGAAGAGGTGTCGGTTGAACTGAAGGCCGGACGAGCTGCACGATACCAGGGCGAGTAGAAGGTATCCATGATGACACTCGCTTTGGAGAATGCTACTGGCCGCTGCGAATTTCTTGAGAAGGAGAATCAAGCCTTAATGACTGAACTGGACAAGGCCCGACAGGAGGCAAGAGAAGCGCGATCAGAGTCCAGAGCACTCCGTGAGGAGGTTCGGCACGCAAAAGAGATAGTGGCTGGAGAGCCTTTTCTGCTGCAGACTAAGTTCGGCGTCCCGGACTATGCTCATCTGAACCAAGTGTGGAGTTCTCCAGACGAGTATTTGGACTTGCCGAAGAGTTCTTCCGATGCAGCGCCCTATTACCAAGCACGAGATAGATATGCAACGGAGAAGCTTTTTTTGTCATAGTTCGGTGCGTCGACGCGCCCGTTGTTGCTCAATGAACAGATGCCCCAATGGGCCAAACTTCATAGGGTATCTGGTGCTGGCATGAACGATGTTATAATCCGGCTGTGGCCAACCGAGCCTGCGCCGAGTAGCTATTTCGGTTTGGTGCAGAAGCTTGTCGATGTAGTGTCGCTACTCGATGCTGCGAAGCGATCGGCATGCATTGAAGGTGCACGGATGGCCCTTGCCCGAGTCAAGGCATTCTGGGGAAAGATGAAGGCCATCGACGTCGTAACGAAGGGTCCGCCTGAAGGGAGGGACCGTTTGGAACCGGAGAGTTATTTTGAAGATGTCCTGGAGGCCGCCCGCTTGATAGAGGGTCAATGCTTGGAAAACATAATGTTCGAGTGAGGTGTATGATGATTGTAAAAGACAACTTTATAGTTAATCTATTTATGTTTTGCTCGAAAGGCTTGAATTCCTCCTGTGTGGTCATTTTAATATAATGTGAAATTTTTCTAGTCGTCGGCTTCAGCTCCCTCGTAGGAAGTACGGGGGTCTTCGGAAAAGCATTTAGTCACTCTTTATCCAATGTCATGGTCCATGAAGGAAGTGATAATGCGGCGAACTAGGAAATCGAACTATGAGGCGTTAACACTTTCACTTAACCATAGGAGTTTTATGGTGGGGCTACGACATAGCCCCTGGTATGTATGCGGCGTGTGGTGCCTTGCATATCTGATCTAAAAAAGATCCCTCGTGTTACACGGAGAATCACTTAAAGATTCCAATAAGTCGTCAACTTGTTGACCAGCTCTCGCCGCATCATGACAGTCAGTTTTCGTCTTTCTCTACTGAGGTGCTCATCCGGTCTAGGCCAGGGCACAATCGCAGTAGTTCTCCCTTTACTAGGCTAGCCAATAGAGCGGAACGTAGGGTATCAAAGACAGGAGCCGGGTAACCCAACTATTGACCCAAGACAATGATTCGGAGCTGATGCATATAAGGCCAAACTTGTGACGCCGAAGTACGCTATAGAGATGTTCGGACTTTTGCTGGATGCTCATTCGTTTCCATGCCGAGCCCCTGGCAGGGTATGCCGAGGTGTATCTGCAGATCGGCCGTTAAGGCCGTACTTATTGTTGAAATAGTATGAAAGATTGTTCGGATGAGACTTACTAAGAACGGAGTGATGTGCCAATGATAAATTTATGTACATATATATAATAAAAAGAAACCGCGAACCCGACTGTTTGACATGCTCGGGGTCGGGTTCAGAGGAAAGAGGGCATAATACAGGCTCGGAATAAAGAGTGTGATCCACAAAAAGTTATTTTGGACCTCCTGTCACACGTCTGCATCGCCCGTCCTCGAGGAGGGGAATCCTTAACAGAAGTAGCCCCTTAGGTGAGCATACAAATCCAAACTCTGATAGAGTCCGTTGTAGATGTTGTCCAGCTGGTCACCTGTTCTTTAGGGATGATACAGAAAAATAGAGTAAGCAGATAAAAAACGTTACGGGAATGCTTGTAGGGTGGTCCATATTGTGCTTCCGCCGATGCCCAAGGTATCTTGAGTGTGTAGTGATGTGCGTGTGGTGCGAATTTTGCCAGTACAGTACGTGGGTGGCGGAAGATGAACTGCTATTTGTGTTCCGAGAGTAGTCGAACATCGGAGGGGAACTGTTTCTGGCCCCTGGCGTTCTGCTAGCGAGCCAATCCGTCTCTTTATCGCCTGGTGGCCTCCTCCCCTTGTGGTCTGCGTTAAGCTTGCCTGCCTGCTTGAAGACCCAACAGTTTCTGCTGGTATGATTGGCCGGCCTATCGGGGTGACCGTGAATCTGACAAGGTCGGTCCAATATCATGTCAAGGGTGGATGGTCCATCCTGGTTTGCCTTTAGTGGCTTCTTCCGTTGACTAGGCTTCGGATTGTGAAATCCGGCGTTTACCGCGGTGTCGCGTATATTACTGCGACTGTTGTGTTTGTTTCGTCGTGGCTTGCCGTTGCCATCTCGGATTTCGGAAGTGCCCGGGCCACTGGCGTCGTTGCTTTTACGAGCAAGCCAGTTGTCTTCTCCCGCGTAGAAGTGGGTCATTAGAGCGGTAAGGGCTGCCATGGATTTGGGTCCTCCCTGGCCGAGGTGACGTGCTAGCCATTCATCACGGACGCTATGTCTGAGGGCCGCAAGGGCTTCTGCATTCGGACAGTCGACAATTTGGTTCTTTTTGACTAAGAACCTGGTCCAGAGCTCCCTGACTGACTCGCCGGGCTCCTGGACAATGTGACTTAAGTCCTTGGCGTATAGTAGCTGGACATATGTTCCCTGGAAGTTGTCTTGAAAGGCGTCTTCCAAATTTTCCCAGTTGCCAATGGAATTTTCTGGCAAACTGCTTAGCCAGTACCAAGCTGACCCTTTAAGCTTGAGAGGTAGGTATTTAATGGCGTGGAGGTCGTCTCCGCGGGCCATGTGAATATGAAGGAGGTAATCCTCGATCCATTCTGCGGGATCTGTTGTTCCATCGTATGATTCAATGTTGATGGGTTTAAACCCATCTCAAAATTCGTGCTCCATTACTTCGTTAGTGAAGCAGAGAGGGTGTGTGGTTCCTCTATGTTGGGCCACACTATGAAGCACCTCCAGCAGGCTCCATTTACGGTGCTCGAAACGGGCCTGGTCGGCTTTATAGCATCCGAATAGGCGACCATCATTGTCGGTCGGGGTATATCTTCGTGATCTGTACATCGATCTTGTGCATCCTACTCTACCTTCCGTGTCTTGGTTGATATCGTGGGTATTCCCCCGAGTTGTTTTGTTTTGAATGCCGGATGGGTTGGTATGGTGCTCTGCTTGGGCTGTTGCTTTGTCTGGACCGAATTGTGGTCGGCCCACCGTATTGTTCGATGGTGGTATGGGTTCCATCGCTCTGCCATCATACTGAGGGAGCCACTTATTCTTGGTGTGGCTTTTGACTAGGCTGCTGAGACCGTATTCTTCAGCGGCCAAGACCTCGGTCCATCTATCATTGAGTTGATCTTGGTTTGTTTGAAGGTGCAGTTGCTTCTTTCTTAGGCTCCTTGCAGTGGCTATAAGCCAATGTTTGAAGCGCTCCTACACGAGAGGTTCCTTGGGAATGACAAAATCCTCGTTGCCGAGGATCTCCTCTTCCTCGGAGAGTGGGAGATAATTGTTGTCCTCCGCGTCCCCATATGTGGTCTGTTCATCAGAGCTGTCTTGCCCGCCTTCCTGTTCCTCCTGCTCGGATTCTACCTCAACATGGTCTTTGTTGTCCAGAGTATCGTCTTCTCTAGTGCTGGCAGTGTTTTCTCTTGGGGAATGTGACCTAGGGCGCCGGTGTCCGGGCTGTGTACCAGGCGGTTTATTCTCGACTGGATCCTCGTTGTCATCGTTGAGACCGCCGTAAGGTGTGCCTATTATACACATGTCATACCATGAAGTGGGCATCTCGTGTCGAGCGGGTGGTAAGCTCTGGCCCTGCCCCTTATCGTCGTCTACACCGTCGATGTCTTCGGGGCAGGGGTCGGGCATGTTGGTTAGGTCTTCAACACTGGCTACGAAGTGGGTGGCGGGTGGGAAACAAAATTCTCCATCGTTCGCTGAAAGTTCAAACCGAACATAGTTCAGCGACGAGTCGTTTTCCAGAGATAGGTTTTTTAGAGAGTTTAGTATGTCACCCATGGGCGAGTGTTGGAAGACATCTGTGGTGCTGAACTTGAAGATCGATAACCGATCGAGTTCGGTATACGTAGGCTCGCAGGGTTCCGAGTTCGACATCGGAGGCGAGTCCCAGGTTCCGTTGATGCAGATACCGTATGAAGTGGAATCTGCGTGCGGCTCCAGCGCCGTGGAATCGGTAGCCCATGTGATGGGGTCGAGCTTCCCATCTTTGGGCGACTTGATCTGCCCCGGATTTAATGCCAGAGCTGCTACAGGAGCTATCTCCTGGATGCGGCCCGATGACAGGTTTAAACCATGTTCATCGAGGCGATGTGAAGGGGGTGTCGCGGTCTCGAATCCGTCGAAGCTCAAATCTTCACGGATGTCCGCGACGTAATTCAAAGCTTCCAAATCTGACCTGCTGGCCGGGGGCGTAGTTGTCGATGTGCTCCAGATGGCCAAGCTAGTTGGCCCGCAGTATGAAGCTGCCAGATATGAAGATCTATCCGAGAAGGAAGGTTCCTCTTTGGACAGCGTCGTTATTGACGATTGAAGGGGCCACCAAACCTTTTGTCGACGACATAGTGAAACTCTCAATGAAAGCACCAATGCGGTGTCAAAACCGGCGGATCTCGGGTAGGGGATCCCGAACTGTGCGTCTAGGGTCGATGGTAACAGGAGACAGGGGACACGATGTTTACCTAGGTTCGGGCCCTCTCTATGGAGGTAATACCCTACTTCCTACTTGATTGATCTTGATGAATATGAGTATTACAAGACTTGATCTACCACGAGATCATAATGGCTGAACCCTAGAAGTCTAGCCGATGAATATGGTAATGAGTATATGTAGTCTCCTTTCCGGACTGTCCCCTTAGGTTTATATGGACACCGAGGGGATCTAGAGTTTACATGGAGTCGGTTACATAAGAAGGAATCTTTGGCCGTCAAGCTTGCCTTCCACGCCAAGTAGAGCCTAATCCGGATACGGTGCAGTCTTCGGCCTTCATGTCTTCACAGCCCATCAGTCCGGCCCATGGATAACAGGCCGGACGCCCGAGGACCCCTTAGTGCAGGACTCCATCATCCACTCTCCCGCACCCCACTTTAATCCCTACTTGAACATGGTGCTTTATGCCACATATTATGATCCAATGATGTGTTGCCATCCTATGATGTTTTGAGTAGATATCCTCTGTCTTTGGGTTGATTGATGATCTAGATTGGTATGAGTTGTATGTTTTATTTTGCAGCTGTCCTATGGTGACCTCTGTGTCGCGCAAGCGTGAGGGATTCCCGCTGTAGGGTGTTGCAATACGTTTATGATTCGCTTATGGTGGGTTGCGTGAGTGACTGAAACACTAACCCGAGTAAGGAGGTCGTTGCGTATGGGATAAAGAGGACTTGATGCTTTAATGCTATGGTTGGGTTTTACCTTAATGATCCTTAGTAGTTGCAGATGCTTGCTAGAGTTCCAATCATAAGTGCATATGATCCAAGTAGAGAAAGCATGTTAGCTTATGCCTCTCCCTCATATGAAACTGCAATAGTGATTACCGGTCTTGTTAAAGATTGCCTAGGACAATTCTGCACACCGATCCACCATTATTCGACACTCGCTATTTATAATATTTAGTAATATATTCTAACTTCATGATAACAGCACCTACTTTTATATTTTAGCTCTTTGATATCATACAAAGTTATCCTCTTCATACCCACAACATAGTTTTATTTCTCGTTGCTAGTTCGAAGCAAACGTTCGGTGTACTTAGAGTCGTATCAGTGGCAGATAGGGCTTGAGAGAATATTGATCTTACCTTTAGCTCCTTTTGGGTTCGACACTCCATGCTTATCACTTCCACCTTTGGAAATTGCTACGATGATTCCTTGCACTTGGGGATTATCAAGCTTTTTTCTGGTGCCGTTGCCGGGGAGCAATAGCGTGGGGTTGATATTCTCGTGTATGCTTGTTTGCTTTCTTCACTAAGTAGATTTTCTTTTTTTTGTATTTAGTTGTGGGTGAAACATAATTTTTTTTAAAGAATGAAAATACCAAAAAAAATTACTTGCCTCTCATGCCTAAAAAGTTTTTCAAAAAGAGAAGTGATTGGAAAGTTATGCATTGAACAAGTGAGGGTCGACCTTGAGTACTTGTGTTCATGCTCATGGAAATAATGTAGAATTTTCATGGAAGTTTCTCTGCATATAATTATCCTCTTATATATACATTGTATTATAAAAATAATGTGCCAAGCTTTGGTTTTAGGATGATTAGATTGCTTGTTTACTATGTGCAGAACAAAAACAGAAACTTTGGCCGTAGCGCGTGATTTTACATTTTTACTGGAAATTCAAATGGGTCTGAAACTTTTTGAACTTTACTTCATAATTTTTGGAGTTACAGAAGTTTACTAAACCTTCAGATTACTACAGACTGTCCAGTTTTAGACAGAATCTGTTTTTCGTGTGTTGTTTTCTTATTTTGATGAATCTGTGGGTAGTATCGGGGGGTATGAACTATGGTGAAGTTGGAATACAGTAGATATAGTTATAATATGAAATTGGAATTAGGTTGCAACAGTACCTAAAGGTAGTGATTTGGTTTATTATACTAACGGATCTCACAAAGTTTTTGTTAAAGTTTTTTGTGGATGAAGTGTTCGAAGAACGAGGAGTTATCGATGTGAGAAGAATAAAGAGAGGCAAGAACTCAAGCTTGGGTATGACCAAGGCACCCCAAGTAAATATTCTAAGGATACTCATGCATCTAAGCTTGGGGATGCCCCGTTTGGCATCCCATCTTTCTTCTTCAACAATTATCGGTATACCTTGGTTTTTGTTTCGTTCACATGATTTGTGTCCTTCGTTTTTTTGTTCTTCCTTTATGAACCATGATAGTATGAGATAGCCCTTCATTGATTTATATAATGCTTCATGTGCTTCACTTATATCTTTTAAGTATGATCTTCTAGAATTGCTCTTTGTGCATCACTTAAATCTTTTGAGTATGGTTTTATAGAATGCTTCATGTGATTCACTTATACATTTTGAGCTTGGACATTGGTTAGTTTATATTAATTGTAGAATGCTCCATGAACTTCACTTATATCTTCTGGAGTATGAATAATACAAACATTTAAAGCGGGTTTGGAAGAGTGTCAACTCTAGGAACTAGTGATCCCGCTATTCCGAATGAGAAGAATTTTGCTTATGTGGAGAGTAGAAAAATTTCTATGCTTGTAGATCATGAAAAGACTGCTTTATGTGATGGTTATGTTGTTGAATTCATTCATGATGCTACTAAAAATTATTATGAGGGAGGAATATATGCTTGTAGGAGTTGCAATAATATCAAGTTTCCTATCTATGTGCTTAAAGTTTTGAAGTTATCCTTGTTTTTCCTCCCTATGCTAGTTGATTCTTGTTCCCATAAGTTGTGTACTCACAAAATCCCTAGGCGTAGGAAGTGGTTTACGTTTAAATTTGCTAGTCATATTCTTCATTATGCTCTCTTTATGTTTCAATTCTTATCTTTTATGTGAGCATTATTGAAATCATCATGCCTAGCTAAAAGGCATTAAAGAAAAGCGCTTGTTGGGAGACAACCCAATATTTACCCTTAATGTTTTTGTGTGTTCTCATGATTAAGCTACTGTATTAATCATGTATTATAGATTTTGTTTCAATAAAGTGCCAAGTAAGACATTTGGGAAGACTTGGGTGAAAGTTAATGTGATCTTGCTGTAAAAAACAAAAACTTTGTGCTCATGAGATTTTCTGCCAGTTTTTTATTGGAGAGTGCGATTAGGTTGATTTTTTCTCAGAAGATTAATAGACAAATTCATCACATCCACCAATTTATTTCATAATTTTTTGAGTTGCAGAAGTATGGTTAGTGTTTCTGACAGATTCTGTTTTCATTGCATAGTTTGCTTGTTTTCTAGTTTCTATGACTTATATTTCTCAATATAAATTGTAGAAATGATATGGTAAAGTAGGCATTGTGTGAGAACAAACCTTGTCTTTGACAGTACCAAAGTGAATGGTTTACTCTTTATCATACTAACCTATCTCACGAAGTTCCGTTAAGTTTTGTGTGATTGAAGTTTTCAATCTTTGGGTGAGGTATTGATATGAGGAGAATAAGGAGTGGAAAGACCCTAAGCTTGGGGATGCCCGAGGCACCCCAAGGTAATATTCAAGGAAGACTCAAGCGCCTAAGATTGGGGATGCCCCGGAAGGCATCCGCTCTTTCGTCTTCAAAACTATCGGTATACCTTACTCGGAGCTATATTTTTATTCGTCACATGTTATGTGTTTAGCTTGGAGCATATTTTCAATTTTACTTGCTGTTTGAATAAAATCATTGGATCTGAATTATTAAATGAAAAAGAATCCTCCCATGGCTAGTTAATTATTTGACTACTCAGTGTCCTTCACTATTATCTTTTGGAGTAGTTTGACATTTACTTACGTGCTTCATGTATATCCTATGAGTAAATGGTTGAATAATTGAATATCATAAATCTGAATTTATATATGTTTCATATGCTTATACCATGGGGAGTAATGACTTCACATAGCATAATTATAGGTAGTAAACTTATTGAAAGTTAGTAAACGTAGAATTGGTCACTTGAACAATTCATGAAAGAATATTGAAGGAAGAGAGATTTCACATATAAATATACTATCTTGGACATATTTTGTAATTGTGGTCACTCATTAAAATATAACATGCTAAAAGGTTGATGTCAGACAAGTAAGACAACGTAATGGGTTATGTTTTCTTATATCCGAAATAAAGTATATTGTCATGGATCATCCAACATGCTGAGCTTGCTTTCCCCCCTCATGCTAGCCAAATTCTTTGCACCAAGTAGAGATACTACTTGTGCTACCAAACATTCCTTAAATCAGTTTTGCCATGAGAGTCCACCATACCTACCTATGGATTGAGTCAGATCCTTCAAGTAAGTTGTCAACGGTGCATGCAATAAAAATTGCCCTCTAAATATGTATGATCTATTAATGTGGAGAAAATAAGCTTTATACGATCTTGTGATGTGGAATAAATAAAAGCGACGGACTGCATAATAAAGGTCCATATCACAAGTGTCAATATAAAGTGACGTTCTTTTGCATTAAGATTTTGTGCATCCAAGCATAAAAGCGCATGAAAACCTTTGTTTCCCTCTGCGAAGGGCCTATCTTTTACTTTTATCTTCTACCTTATGCAAGAGTCACGGTAATCTTCACCTTTCCTTTTTACATTTTATCCTTTAGCAAGCATATTGTGTTGGAAAGATCATGATATATATATCCAATTGGATGTAAGTTATCATGAACTATTATTGTTGACATTACCCTTGAGGTAAAAGTTGGGAGGCAATTCTATAAGCCCCTATCTATCTCTGTGTCCGATTAAAACTTTGAACCCATAAATATCAAGTGAGTGTTAGCAATTGTGAAAGACTAAATGATAGTTGAGTATGTGGAGTTTGCTAAATCAAAGCTCTGACATAGACCCTTCCTGAAAATAAGATGAATTGCAATTGTTTGATGACTGAGAATATAGTTTGTTAGTTTCAAGAGAGTTTATGATCTATACTTTAACATGTGAATAGCTTGTTACTTGATCATGAAAAGTTTTGTGAAAATAAGCTACTGTTATGATATATAATGATGCTAGAAAAAGTGATTGGAACTATCATTGATAAAACTTATGCACTTGCAAGCATTCACACTTCATAAATTATTTCTTTTACCATTTACCTACTCGAGGACGAGCAGGAATTAAGCTTGGGGATGGTGATACGTCTCCAACGTATCTATAATTTATGAAGTATTCATGCTATTATATTATCAACCTTGGATGTTTTATATGCTATTTTATATGGTTTTTGGGACTAACCTATTAACCTAGAGCCCAGTGCCAGTTTCTGTTTTTTCCTTGTTTTTGAGTTTTACAGAAAAGGAATATCAAACGGAGTCCAATTGATGTGCCAATTTTTGACGATTTTTTATGGACCAAAAGAAGACCCAGGAGCAAAAGAGTTGGGCCAGGAGATTCCCAGGGCGTCCACGAGGGTGGGGGCAACCCCCCCCCAGGCACGTGGGCCTGCCTCGTGGACGCCTCGGGCACCTCCTTGACATGAGACCGATGCCAAAAATTCCTATAAATACAGAAACCTCATAAAATTAACCTAGATCGGGAGTTCCACTGCCATAAGCCTCTGTAGGCATAGAAAACCAATCTAGGCCCTCTCCGACACCCTGCCGGAGGGGGCCATCATCACCGGAGGGCATGGAGGAGGATCCCGGAGGGGCCATCATCACCATGAAGGCCAAGGACTAGAGGGGGAGCCTCTCCCCATCCATGGGGAGGCCATGGAGGAGAAAGCACAAGGGGGAGAACCTCTCCTCCTCTCTCTTGGTGGCACTGGAGTGCCATCGAGAGGGGAATCATCGCCGCGGTGATCGTATTCATCTACATCACCATCCTCATCTCTTTTACGCGGTCCACTCTCCTGCACCCCGCTGTAATCCCTACTTGAACATGGTGCTTTATGCCACATATTATGATCCAATGATGTGTTGTCGTCCTATGATGTTTTGAGTAGATATCCTTTGTCTTTGGGTTGATTGATGATCTAGATTGGTATGAGTTGTATGTTTTACCTTGGTGCTGTCCTATGGTGCCCTCTGTGTCACGCAAGCATGAGGGATTCCCGTTGTAGGGTGTTGCAATACGCTTATGATTCACTTATAGTGGGTTGCGTGAGTGACTGAAACACAAACCCGAGTAAGGGGGTTGTAGCGTATGGGATAAAGATGACTTGATGCTTTAATGCTATGGTTGGGTTTTACCTTAATGATCTTTAGTAGTTGCGGATGCTTGCTAGAGTTCCAATCATAAGTGCATATGATCCAAGTAGAGAAAGTATGTTACCTTATGCCTCTCCCCCATTCTGCACACCGATCCACCATTGTTTCACACTCGCTATTTATAATATTTAGTAATATATTCTAACTTCATGATAACAGCACCTACTTTTATATTTTAGCTCTCTGATATCATATAAAGTTATCCTCTTCATACCCACAACATAGTTTTATTTCTCATTGCTAGTTGGAAGCAAATGTTCGGTGTACGTAGAGTCGTATCAGTGGCAGATATGGTTTGAGAGAATATTGATCTTACCTTTAGCTCCTTGTGGGTTCGACACTCCATACTTATCACTTCCACCTTTGGAAATTGCTATGATGATTCCTTGCACTTTTGGATTATCACATCTATATACTTGGTAAAGGGTGGAAGGCTCGGCCTTATGCCTGGTGTTTTGTTCCACTCTTGCCGCCCTAGTTTCCGTCATACCAGTGTTATGTTCCTTGATTTTGCGTTCCTTACGCGATTGGGTGTTATGGGAACCCCTTGATAGTTCGCTTTGAATAAAACTCCTCCAGCAAGGCCCAACCTTGGTTTTACCATTTGCCTCACCACCACCTATACTTTTCCCTTGGGAGTCGCGCTCCCGAGGGTCATCTTTATTTTAACCCCCCCGGGCCAGTGCTTCTCTAAGTGTTGGTCCGAACTAAAGTCCTTTGCATCGCCACCTCAGGGAAACTTGAGGGCTAGTCTTAGTTGTACGGAGCGCTCATCCGGTGTTGCCCTGAGAACGAGATATGTGCAGCTCCTATCGGGATTGTCGGCACATCGGGCGGTCTTGCTGGTCTTGTTTTAGCATTGTCGAAATGTCTTGTAACCGGGATTTCGAGACTGGTTGGGCTTCCCGGGAGAAGGAATATCCTTCGTTGACCGTGAGAGCTTGTGATGGGCTAAGTTGGGACACCCCTACATGGTATAAACTTTTGAGAGCCGTGCCAGCGGTTATGTGGCAGATGGGAATTTGTTAATATCCAGTTGTAGAGAACTTGACACTCGACTTATTTAAAATACATCAACCATGTGTGTAGCCGTGATGGTCTCTTTTCGGCAGAGTCCGGGAAGTGAACACGGTCTTGTGTTATGTTTGAATGTAAGTAGTTTCAGGATCACTTCTTTATCACTTCTAGCTTCTCGACCGTTGCGTTTCTTCTCTTCTCGCAATTATTTGCGTATGTTAGCCACCATATATGCTTAGTGCTTGCTGCAGCTCCACCTCATTGCCTTACGCTACCCATAAGCTTAAATAGTCTTGATCTCGCAGGTGTGAGATTGCTGAGTCCTCGTGGCTCACAGATACTTCCAAACAGTTGCAGGTGTCGATGATACCAATGCAGGTGCCACAGCCGAGCTCAGTTAGGAGCTCGATGAAGATCTTGACAGTTGTTATGTGTCTTTTCCGGTTGGTCAATAGTGGTGCCTAGTTGGGACGATCAGGGATCTAGCATTTGGGGTTGTCTTCTTTTATTTTGGTTCCGTAGTCGGACCTTGATTGTAATCTGGATGATGTATGTTTAACTTCTTATTTGTGTGAAGTGGCGATTGTAAGCCAGCTCTTTATCCCTTCCTTATTCAGTACATGGGATTGTGTGAAGATTACCCCTCTTGTGACAAAACCACTATGCGGTTATGCCTCTAAGTCGTGCTTCGACACGTGTGAGATATAGCCGCATCAAGGGGTTACAAATGTACCCAACAAGACTTACATCAGAACTAGCTACATATGCATCAGTATCAACAAAGGGGTGGTGGAGTTTAACTGCAGCATGCCATCTTTGACTCGGTGGCTATCCTGAACTATGACCGCAAGTAACTCTTTTGGGGTGGCACACACGATTCCACATATTCACCAACCAATACACCACTATGGGTCTGCTCCCATCTCCCTACGAGAACGCCATCCATAGCAGTCACGCATATCTTGCGCATTTTAGAGTATCCACTTTCACTAGTCTATGAACTGTACATGCAACCCAGAAGTCCTTTACCGCGGACGCGGCTATTCGAATAGATCATTTATAACCCATCAGGGGTGTACTTCTTCACACACGCTCTCGCCACTTACCGCCATGTACACGTCATGTATCTCGGCAACCTTCAAGCGGAAGCCTGGCGAGGCTATCGGCCACGACCTGACTAACCAGGCAAGTCTCTAGTCCAGGTTTATTGCCTATTTGGGTTCCATGTGCAAGGAGATCCGGTCGGGGTGTACAGGGTTCCCAAGCCCACCAAACGGGCAACGCTTGGTATAACCGGCCACGGTGCCTAGTCTATCCCACGCCCACCAGTACCGAGTGCCACTTGGTAGAATACTAAAACTACCTACAAACACCAGAAACTAGTTGCAACTCCTGGATAGAGATCGAGTTGATTAATAAGCCGAGAGGGGTCGAGTTACCGAAACCCAAGCTGTGGTAGTAGCTATTCATGGATCAGAAACACAGAACTCAGTTCCTGAGGACGGTTTCAATGAGACAACCCACCATGTAGTCCTACATGGCCTCTCACCGCTATCTTTACCCAATCGTGTTCACACACTTAGCTCTCAACAGTAGGACATGTTCACAACTTTCCAATTCATCCCCAATGAATCGGACCAGACACAACTCTAAGCAATAGCAGGCATGACAAACAAGCATGAATGAGTAGGCACATCAGGGATCAAACAACTCCTCCCCATACTAGTGGGTTTCATCTATTTACTGTGGCAAAGACAGGTCATGCAGAGGAAAGGGGTTCAACTACCGTAGCATGTAGCAGTTGAATCGTTTTTGTCCTAATGCAGTAAAAGAGATCAAGAGCGAGAGAGTGGGATTGTATCGGAATGCTCAAAGGGGGGTTGCTTGCCTGGCACTTCTGAAGATAGCATATCTCTTCATCGGTGTCATCGAACTCATTGTCGGAACATACATCTACCGAGGGGCAACAAACACCGGCGACAGAGAAAGAACACAATCAATACAATGCAATATTATGATGCATGATCATGACATGGCAATATGCTATGATTTGGGCTAATGCAACAGAGAGTCATTTTGATTGAAGTGGAATTCAAAACTACATCAATTTCCAACTCCAAATCTATTATCAAATTTTTCCTAATCATGTTTCATCCTAAACAGTGAGGTTAACTTGCTCAAACATGCATGAAAATGGTACAGATGGAAATATTGGATTTTTCTGACCATTTTTCATATATAACTTATGTCATTTGGAGTTACAGTTAAATTTCAGTGAATTTTAGAAGTTTTAACTATTTTTTGAAATTTCCTGAATTATTTTAAACCTAGGAAATCACTTATTGCGTCAGCACCGCGTCATGCCTACGTCAGCAAGTCAATTGTGCTGACCGGGGTCAAACCTGATGTGCGGGGTCCACACATGAGTGTCATAGGTTAAACAGGGGGAGTTATCTCTAATCTAACTAAAATATTAGGGCGACGGGCCCCACTGTCAGTGTCACTAGGTGGGGGGATTAGTGCTAATTAGGTTCCTGACCGGCGGGGTACACCTGTTAGGCTGGCGAGGTCATCACCGACGACCACGTGACACGGTGGTGTCCGTGTTACGGGCAATGGGGGCGGCGACTGAGAGCACCGGGGCCTAGCCCGTGCTCTCCCGCATCCAGGGAAGCAGGTACGAGGTGGCGGGGACGGCAGAGCTCGCCGGAGTGGAGCTCGCGGCGGCGGCCGGAGCTCAGCTCGAGTAGGCGCATGGCTGCAGGGCACGGGGAGGCCGGATGAGATGTGCCACGGCCTCCTGGGACCTCCTGCAGCTCGATGGGCTTGCTGGTTTTAGCGCAGCGACACGGCAGCAGCATGCCCGGCGTCCACGATGGACGCCGGCGCTCGGTACGATGCATGGCACGACTTTGGCACAAGAGAAGCAGTGACGGGGGGAGAGGAAAACAGAGCAGCTCACACAGGTGTTGTGGGGGGTGCTCAGCAGCTCGGGGGAGGAGCTGACGGTGACGTACGGGCGGCGGTGATCTCGGGCGGCCGACGATGAAGATGACTACGGTGACGGCTCCACAGGTATTCCGGAGTCTCGTGGCTTGACGGAGAGGACGAGGACAACACAACGAATCTCTTGGACTCGTTGGAGAGGCGAGGCCGTGGTGGTGGGCGCGGCAATGGCAAGCGGCGGCGATGGTGGCGCTCGGTGGTACAGAGAAAGGGAGCCAGAGGAGGGGATGAGCATGGAGGAGAGTGGCAGGGGGTCGAGGGGATGCGCGGCAATGCCTAGGCGCATCGGCGATGAGGCAGGCAGGCTGGAGGTGGCTAGCACGTGCCGGCGTGCCGCGGGCACACGCGCTCTGTCCTTTGGGCGTGCCGAGGAAGATGACTGGCAAGGTGGGGGTGGGCTGGGCCGCTAGTGGGGTGCGTGGTGAGCACTCTCTCTGTCTCTCTGATTTCCTATTTTCTTCAGTTTTTCTATTTTGTTTGCTTCTGATTTGAATTTGGTTTACTAACCAAATTATTTTTGCAGCTTCTGTAAACTTTTGTGGATGCAATATGGCTTATCCCAGAGCTCCACAAAATGTTTCAGAAGTATTGGATCAATAAAAGTATTTATAGGATTTATCTGCTCCAACCAAAATACATTATGATAATTCAAAAATCCATAAATGGCCAAGAAATATGCTCATCATTTTTGGCAGAGGTTTTCACCTTTAACATAAATCATGAGCATTTTCAAAGGCATTTTGGGATCATTGAAAACATTTTTAATTGAACCTAGTTGGATTCATTTGTGCTAGGGTTTGAATATCCCCAATTCAAATTCATTTGAATTTTAACATGATGCATGGATGCTTCAATGCAACTAGTTACAAGCACTTCTAGGGTTGTATTTGCACATATCGAGCATATTGTGTGTATGATTTTGTAATGCTTGGTATGAGTGGGATAAGCTATCGAGACCCCGATCCAAAGTCACACTGATCTAGCATGTAACACATCATATCACTTTGCGGCCTCACGCACGGTATTCCCACGGGTGCCACCTTATCTGGCCCGGGACCATTTGCGCCTTTTGGCTCATGTATATGATAGTGTCGCTAGCATTCATATGTCAGAGAACCCTGGCCGACATGACTAGTCGTGAATCCAAAGTGGCACTAACTTACAAGGACAAGCATACATGACCCAGCAATGAACGTGTCAATCAGCAGCGAGTGAATCCGGGCTGTAGCAAGCTAACAGAAATCCGGTAGACATCGTGTAACATTTCCCCGAAGGGACAGACACAGGAACGAAGAAGGAAACCTGCCGGCTAGCCTAAGTGTTTCGGAGCAGTAGCAAGCTACCATGGCTCAGTGGAAGCACTAGGAGACATTTCCCCATAAGAGAGGCTACCAAAAATAAACAACTAGGTGTCGGATCCCACAAATAGCAATACATGTTACACGTACGCATAACATGCAAGTATGTGCTGTACAACATGGCATCACAACGTGTAACGCCCCGAGACCGTTGCGCCAGGTGCCTTCTAGTTATTCGCTGTTGTTTCCTTGTCATTTGTTTGCGTGTCATGCTTTTCATATCATGTCATCATGTGCATCGCATTTGCATACGTGTTCGTCTCATGCATCCGAGCATTTTCCCCGTTGTCCGTTTCTCAATCCGGCACTCCTATGTCATCCAACACCTCCTTTTGCCTCTTTTCGTGTGCGGGTGTTAAACATTCCCGGATTGGACCGAGACATGCCAAGCGGCCTTGGTACACCACCGGTAGACCGCCTGTCAAGCTTCGTGCCATCTGGACTTCATTTGATACTCCAACGGTTAACCGGGTAACCGTGAAGGCCTCGTGTGTGTTGCAGCCCAACACCCCTCCAAAGTGGCCCAAAACCCATCCAAAACCCCTCCATCCTCTCGTTCGTTCGATCACGATCGCGTGGCCGAAAACTACACCTCATTTGGACTCTCCTAGCTCCTCCTACCTATATATATATGTGTGTGTCTCCCTCCGGATTTTTCGACGGTTAACCGGGTAACCGTGAAGGCCTCGTGTGTGTTGCAGCCCAACACCCCTCCAAAGTGGCCCAAAACCCATCCAAAACCCCTCCATCCTCTCGTTCGTTCGATCACGATCGCGTGGCCGAAAACTACACCTCATTTGGACTCTCCTAGCTCCTCCTACCTATATATATATGTGTGTGTCTCCCTCCGGATTTTTCGCGCAGTACAAAACCCTAGCTAAACTCCCACGCCGCCGCCTCCCGCTGGAACGTCCGCCGCCTCCTGCCTCCACCCACCGGCCGCCGCGTGTCCTGCGCAGCCCCTCCGCTGCACCGGCCCGCCGCGGCCCAGATCCGGCCCGCCGGGCCCGGATCCCGCGCGCCGCCGCCCGCGCCCTCCCGCGCATGCTCCACCAACCGCACGCCGCTCCAGCCCCGCCGCCATCCGCCACTGTTGCCGGCGCCGCTTCCCGCCGGTGACCTCCACTGAGCATCGCCCATCGCCTCGAGCTCCCGCGCCGCCTCCTCCAACACCGTCGCTGCCCCGCGGCCTTGGCGCCGTCACCTCGCCCCCCGAGCGCCGCCGTGGGCCACCTCGCCCTCAGTGGACCTCGCACGTCGGCGTCGCCCTGGGCCGCCTAGGCGTCCCTCGCCAGAGCCGGATCCACCACGGGTGGATCAGATCCACCAACCCCGCGAACCAAACACGCGCCCTCGTCCCAGATCCCCTCCGTCCCAGAGCCGCTCCGTCCCGCATTGACTTTCGCGGAGGTAAAATTGCATTAAGTCCCCAGATCTGTGTTATTTTCAAGCCCTGTTCATCACATCATAATTTCTCACCCGTAGCTCTGTTTTGCATGCATGAGATACCAAATTGTTCGCCTCGATGTGCTATTCGTTTTGTTCCATTGCACCATGCTTGTTTGAGTCCATCTTGAGGCCCTAATAGCTATTGCAAGAGTGCTATAAAATGTTAGGTGCTGATTCTAATCAGATTATGAGCATTTGTCATTTTTGCCATGATTATTGTGTGCTGCATATGCGCTTGAGATCTACATGTGTTTTAACCTATGCCATGCCATCTTTACAGGGGTGTGTGCCATGTATTTTTTTGATCAATGTGGTGACTAGCACATGCATGCAAAGTAGCTCTCGTGATGTTGCTGATTTCAGGGACTTAGAATTCTTCTAAGTCATTTCCCTGATGTTATTTTATGCCATGTATTCATGTTGCTACAGAGTGATCCATGCCTCTTTTCAGCATGTTCAGTAAGGATGATTTGGGCATATGGTTATGCTCTATCCATCCATGTCTTCGTTTGCAATTATGGAGTACCCTAGCATGACTCAATCTTGCTCTATTGTTGCTATAAAATGTTCCTGGCAGATTGTTTACGTGTTAATCAATTTTGCCAAGGTTGTTGTAGTTGATCCATGCATGCTATGAGATTGTTCTTGCCATGTTTAGCCTCTTGATCATGTCCTCTTGCTGGGTGTATGCTTAGTTTTTCATGCAATGCCTTGTGGTGAGTGCATCAAGCTCGCAAACATGCCTTCATAATTCTGTTGATGACATGTCTAGTTTTCTGCTAAGTCTGAATCTGTTAACGAAACTTGCTATGTTTACATGGGTGCCTTCATATCTTCTGATCCTTTTTGGCTTATGGTCAGTAAGGGACTTTTGTTATATTCTTTGAGTAGATTCATGCCATGCCTTGTTTTGCTATGATCTTATCCTGTAGCATGTTGTTATCTTGCTCTAAACATGTCTTCCTGATGTTAATTCCTGACATCTTAGTATTTTCACTAAGTCTGTGATGCTGTTATCTTTTGCACTTTTGCCATGCTTGTTTGAACCTGCTCTTGTGTGATTTAGCCATAGATCAGTGTTCATCTTTTGTCATGCATCTTGAGTAGATCACTGCCATGTGCTTTGTTGCTATGTCAGAGTGCAGTAGCTTAGCTTCTTGTTGCATTCTAGATGGCATTGTGCTGTTAATCGCAGATTCGTGCCATTATTGTTTTGCTTGCCATTTGCAAACCGTGCATCCGATTCCGGTGATCTTTATATCGATTTCGACCGAAATCAACTCATCTTTCGAGTGGCGGACTTGGTTTGCCAAGTTGAGGCCTGGTTCAATCTTTTCCTTTCGGAGCACGCATATGCATTGCATATCACATCCCGCATGTCATGCCATGTTTTGCATCATGTTGCTTGCGCATTGCACCGTGGTTGATTGTGGTTCCCTTGGCTTGTATTCTTGCTTTGGGTAGAGCCGGGATACGAGTTCGTGTTCGAGGTACCCGTTGAGTACGTTTACGAGGATCAAGCTTACATCAACTCGGAGAACTTTGCAGGCAAGATGGACATACCCTCGAAATCACTTCTATCTTTGCTTGCTAGTTGCTCGCTCTTTTGCTATGCCTATGCCGCGATACCTACCACTTGCTATATAATGCCTCCCAAATTGCCATGCCAAACCTCTAACCCACCTTGCCCTAGCAAACCGTTGTTTGGCTATGTTACCGCTTTGCTCAGCCCCTCTTATAGCATTGCTACTTCCAGGGGAAGCTGGAGTTTGTTCCTTGTTGGAACATGGATATTTCTTGGGATATCACAATATCTCTTATTTTAATTAATGCATCTATACACTTGGTAAAGTGTGGAAGGCTCGGCCTTATGCCTGGTGTTTTGTTCCACTCTTGCCGCCCTAGTTTCCGTCATACAGGTGTTATGTTCCTTGATTTTGCGTTCCTTACGTGGTTGGGTGTTATGGGAACCCCTTGACAGTTCGCTTTGAATAAAACTCCTCCAGCAAGGCCTAAACTTGGTATTACATTTGCACTAACAACCTACCACCTTCCCTTGGGTTCTGCAAACTCAAGGGTCATCTTTATTTTAACCCCCCGGGCCAGTGCTCCTCTGAGTGTTGGTCCGAACCGAGCTACCTGCGGGGACACCTCGGGGAAACTTGAGGTTTGGTTTTACTCATAGCTAGTCTCATCTGGTGTTGCCCTGAGAACGAGATACGTGCGACTCCTATCGGGATTTGCCGGCACATCGGGTGGCTTTGCTGGTCTTGGTTTACCATTGTCGAAATGTCTTGTAACCGGGATTCCGAGTCTGATCGGGTCTTCCTGGGAGAAGGAATATCCTTCGTTGACTGTGAGAGCTTGTGATGGGCTAAGTTGGGACACCCCTGCAGGGTTATGAACTTTCGAAAGTCGTGCCCGCGGTTATGGGCAGATGGGAATTTGGTAATGTACGGTTGTAGAAAACTTGACACTTAATTTAATTAAAATGCATCAACCGCATGTGTATCCGTGATGGTCTCTTCTCGGCGGAGTCTAGGAAGTGAACATGGTTCTTGGGTTATGCTTGAACGTAAGTAGTTTCAGGATCACTTCTTGACCATTTCTAGTTCACGACCGTGCTATGCTTCTCTTCTCGCTCTTATTTGCGTAAGTTAGCCACCATATATGCTAGTGCTTGCTGCAGCTCCACCTCACTACCTTTTCCTACCCATAAGCTTAAATAGTCTTGATCGCGAGGGTGTGAGATTGCTGAGTCCCCATGACTCAAAGATTACTTCCAAAACTAGTTGCAGGTGCCGATGATAACCGTGCAGGTGACGCAACCGAGCTCAAGGAGGAGCATCGATGAAGATCGTGTTCGTTGTGTTGTTTCGTTTCCAGTTGATCAGTAGTGGAGCCCAGTCGGGGCGATCGGGGTTCTAGCATTAGGGGTGGTCTTCTTTGATTTTGGTTCCGTAGTTGGACCGTGATTTGTATTCTGGATGTTGTAATGCTATATTTATGTATTGTGTGAAGTGGCGATTGTAAGCCAACTCTTTATCCCTTTCTTATTCAGTACATGGGATGTGTAAAGATTACCCCTCTTGCGACATGCCTACAATGCGGTTATGCCTCTAAGTCGTGCTCCGACACGTGTGAGATATAGCTGCATCGTGGGTGTTACACAACATAACTCAATAACTCATATAGGTAAAATCCCAGAAGAGCCACATAGCATTTATTACAAACAGGGGTCACATGACCCATCATTCAGAGCATACAGGCAACTGAAGCATAACATGTCTGAGTAAAGACAACTACAAATGGAAAAGGCTGCAAAGCCTGACTATCTACAAGACCCTCCCAAGGGTACAAGATCGTAGCTGAGGTAACAAGCTACTCGTCTAAGTCCATGAGGAACTACTAGTGATACCAAGGTCTCCTCTTCAAAACACAAATAGAGCAAACGTGAGTACAAAGGTACTTAGCAAGACTTACATCAGATCCTATCATACATGCATTAGTATCAAGAAGGCAATGTGGGGTTTGGCTGCAGCAAACCAGCTTTGACTCAGTGGTTATCCTGTTCTACGACTACGAGTAACTTCTTTGAGGTGAGAAAGCGCACACGAGTCCACTAATCACCACTTCAATACACTACTATGGATTCATTCCCGTCTCCCTACGAGAAGGCCGTCCATAGCACTCACACTTGTCTTGAAAATTTTAGCCTTAAACATAAATTAAGCAAACTATCCCCACTTGATGTTCTTGGGGATGGAATTTAAATAACCATGTGTGGAGTTTGAATTTGAACATAGGGTTCAAACCAACTTCATTTAACTTGTTCCTAGTTGCATTAGCACAATCAAAAAAATATTGCCATGTCATAATCATGCATCATAATTGTTGCATTGCATTGACTGTGTTCTTCCTTGTTTGCCGCTATTTGTCCCCTCTCAGTAGACATGGTTCCGACGATGAGATCGATGACACCGATGAAGAACTATACTATTTTCAGAAGTGTCAGGCAAGCAAAACCCCCTTGTTCATTCCGATAGAACCCCACTCTCTTGCTTCTTCTCTCTTTTACTGCATTAGGACAACAACGATTCAACTAGTACAAGCTGCGGTAGTTGAACCCCTTTCCTCTGCATGACGTGTCATTGCCACAGTAAATAGATAAAACCCACTAGCATGAGTAGGAGTTGTTTGAGCCCTGATGTGCCTACTCCTTCATGCTCGTTGTCATGCCTGCTACTGCTTAGAGTTGCGTCGGGTCTGATTCATCCCCCAACCCAGAAGTCCTTTACCGCGGACGCGGCTATTCGAATAGATCATGTTAACCTTGCAGGGGTGTACTTCTTCACACACGCTGTCGCCACTTACCGCCATGTAGACGTCATGTATCTCGGCAACCTTCAAGCGGAAGTCTGGCGAGGGTGTTGGCCACGACCTAACTAACCACACAAGTATCTAGTCCAGGTTTATCGCCTATTCGGGTTCCATCCGCAAGGATATCCGGCTGGGGTTTCACTCACATCCCCAAATGATGAGAGGAGTGTTCCCGAGGCACCAAACGGGTGTCTCGGTACACTGTGCCTCATGTCTCTACTGCATCATAGCCCACCCCTAGGGTCAGCGCTACGCACGACCCCTAGCACATATCGTACAAACACCATAAACTAGTTGCAACTCCTGGACAGAGAACAAGTGCGGTTAATAAGTCAAGAGACTCAATTAAGGATCCCAATGTGTGGTAGTAGTTGCTCATGGATCACAGACACAAAACTCAGTTCCTGAGGACGATTTCAATGAGACAACCCACCATGTACTCCTACATGGCCTCTCACCGCTACCTTTACCAAATCATGTTCACACACTTAGCTCTCAGTAGTAGGACATGTTCACAACTTTCCAATTCATCCCCGATGAATTAGACCTGACTCAACTCTAAGCAGTAGAAGGCATGACAACAAGCATGAATGAGTAGACACACCAGGGCTCAAACAACTCCTACTCATGCTAGTGGGTTTCATCTATTTACTGTGGCAATGACAGGTCATGCAGAGGAAAGGGGTTCAACTACCGCAGCATGTAATAGTTGAATCGTTTTTGTCCTAATGCAATAAAAGAGATCAGGAGTGAGAGAGTGGGATTGTATCGGAATGAACAAGGGGGTTCTGCTTGCCTAGCACTTCTGAAGATAGTATAGTTCTTCATCAGTGTCATCGATCTCATCGTCGGAACCACGTCTACTGAGGGGGAACAAATACTGGCAACAGAGAGGAAACACAACCAATGCAATGCGACAATATGATGCATGATCATGACCTGGCAATATGATGTGATTTGAGCTAATGCATCTAGCAACCAGATTAAATGAAGTTGGTTTGAATCAAAGAATCAAATTCAAATCCATATGTTGAGATTCAAGTGCCATTTTTTGATTTGACCTGATCAACAGGTTTAACTTGCTTTAACATGCATGAAAATAGTACCACTGGATAGATTGGATTTTTCTGATCATTTTTCATATATAAATTATTTCATTTGGAGATATAGATTAATTTCTATGAATTTTTGAAGTTTAATTCATTTTCTGGAATTTCTTGAATTTGCCAGGCAAGCAGAATCCCCTTGTTCATTTCGATACAATACCACTCTCTCGCTCCTGCTCTCTTTTACTCCATTAGGAAAACAACGATTCAACTGTTACATGCTGCAGTAGTTGAACCCCTTCCTCTGCATGGCCTGTCATTGCCACAGTAAATAGATGAAACCCACTTGCATGAGTAGGAGTTGTTTGAGCCCTGATGTGCCTACTCATTCATGCTTGTTGTCATGCTGCTACTGCTTAGAGCTTAGTCAGGTCTGATTCTTCGGGGATGAATTGGAAATTTGTGAACATGTCCTACTGCTGAGAGCTAAGTGTGTGAACACGATTTGGTAAAGGTAGCGGTGAGAGGCCATGTAGGAGTACATGGTGGGTTGTCTCATTGAAACCATCCTCAGGAACTGAGTTCTATGTTTGTGATCCATGAACAACTACTACCACACATTGGGATCCTTAATTGACTCTCTCGACTTATTAACCGACCTTGTTCTCTATCCAGGAGTTGCAACTAGTTTTTGGTGTTTGTAGGATATGTGTTGTGGGTCGTGCGTAGCACTGACCCTAGGGGATGGGCTATGATGCGGTAGAGACACGAGGCACGGTGTACCGCGATGTCCATTTGGTGCCTCGGGAACCCTGCTCTCTTCATTTGGGCCGTGAGTGACACCCCAGCCGGATCTCCTTGCGGATGGAACCCGAGTATGAGATAAACCCAGACTAGAGACTTGTGTGGTTAGTCAGGTCGTGGCCGACACCCTCGCAAGGCTTCCGCTTGAAGGTTGTTGTAACACCCACAATGCGGCTATATCTCCCACGTGTCGGGGCATGACTTAGAGGCATAGCCGCATGGTAGTTTTGTCGCGAGAGGGGTAATCTTCGCACAATCCCATGTACTGAATAAGAAAGGGATAAAGAGTTGGCTTACAATCGCCACTTCACACAAATAACAAGTTAAACATACATCATCCAGAGTACAATCAAGGTCCGACTACAGAACCAAAATAAAAGAAGACAATCCCAAATGCTAGATCCCCGATCGTCCCAACTGGGCACCACTACTGATCAACCGGAAAAGACACATAACAACGATCAAGATCTTCATCGGGCTCCCACTTGAGCTCGGTTGCGTCACCTGCACTGGTATCATCAGCACCTGCAACTGTTTGGAAGTATCTGTGAGTCACGAGGACTCAGCAATCTCACACCCGTGAGATCAAGACTATTTAAGCTTATGGGTAGGATAAGGTAGTGAGGTGGAGATGCAGCAAGCACTAAGAAAATATGGTGGCTAACATACGCAAATAAGAGCGAGAAGAGAAGCAACGCATTGGTCGAGAAGCTAGAAGTGATCAAGAAGTGATCCTGAAACTACTTACCTTCAAGCATAACACCAGACCGTGTTCTCTTCCCGGACTCCGCCGAAAAGAGACCATCATGGCTACACACATGGTTGATGCATTTTAATTAAGTTAAGTGTCAAGTTCTGTACAACCGGATATTAGCAAATTCCCATCTGCCACATAACCGCGGGCACGGCTCTCGAAAGTTTATACCATGCAGGGGTGTCCCAAGTTAGCCCATCACAAGCTCTCACGGTCAACGAAGGATATTACTTCTCCCAGGAAGACCCGATTAGTCTCAGAATCCCAGTTACAAGACATTTCGACAATGGTAAAACAAGACCAGCAAAGCCGCCCGATGTGCCGACAGTCCCGATAGGAGTCGCATGTATCTCGTTCTTCGGGCAACACCGGATGAGTATAGCTACGAGTAAAACCAGCCCTCAAGTTTCCCCGAGGTGGCCCCGCAGGCAGCTCGGTTCAGACCAACACTAGAGAAGCACTGGCCCGGGGGGGGGGGGGGGGAAATAAAGATGACAGTGCGAACCCAAGGGAAAAGTATAGGTGGTGGTAGGCAAATGGTAAAACCAAGGTTGGGCCTTGCTGGAGGAGTTTTATTCAAAGCGAACTGTCAAGGGGTTCCCATAACACCCAACCGCGTAAGGAACACAAAATCAAGGAACAAAACACTGGTATGACGGAAACTAAGGCAGCAAGAGTGGAACAAAACACCAGGCATAAGGCCGAGCCTTCCACCCTTTACCAAGTATATAGATGCATTAATTAAATAAGAGATATTGTGATATTCCAACATATCCATGTTCCAACATGGATCAAACATCAACTTCACTTGCAACTAGAAATGCTATAAGAGGGGATGAGCAAAAGCGGTAACATAGCCAAACAACGGTTTGCTAGGAAGGTGGGTTAGGGCTTGACATGGCAACATGGGAGGCATGATATAATAAATGGTAGGTAGCACGACATAGCGGTAGAACGAACAACTAGCAAGCAAAGATAGAAGTGATTTCAAGGGTATGGTCATCTTGCCTGAGATCCCGCAAGGAAGAAGAACGAGTCCATGAAGAAGACAAACGGATGAAGGTGAACGAATCCTCACAACTCCGGAATGAAACCGAAGCTAACAAGAGAAGCAACCCGGAAAGAAGCAAGCAACATAGCAAACAACCATCACATGAACATGGCATGATGCACAACCAAGTATGATGGATGTATGGTTGAATGAGGCATGGCATGGCAAAGTGCTCAAACAATACTACAAATTAAGTGGAGCTCAATATGCAACGAGTTGCATATTGACGAAACACCACATTCAATCGTTTAGTTCACTCTCGTTTATGTACTCAACAATATTAAATGTTGTTAAACATGGCAAGAGGTGAAGCATATGAAAAGTACCTATCTAGGCAAGTTTAAATGAGACCGGAAATAACAAACAACAATTCCAGAAAATCCTCATATGCACATTATGAATTTGGTGTTGTTCTGCCCTAAACCATATTTTGAGTTGTTAAACATGCAAGATGAGTGCACCAAGTTAAACTAGTCATTTTTCTACCCCAAATACATATGAAGTTTATTTAAAATTGAGCTACGGTTATTTAGTTATGAATTAAATCATTTTTTAACACGGCAATATGCAAATTATATGCAAACATCATTTTAAACATTTTAAACATGGATCAAAGTTGGATATTATTAATCTACACATAATTCTAAGCATTTTACATATAAAGTTTGTTTAATTCCGATGCACGGTTGTGAAGTTATTAAATGCATGATCTAGAGGGACTTTTCTATAAAACAGGAAATCCCTGGAAAATTTGAAAATTCGCTGCACTGGAAAAAAACATCTATGGGCCGAATCTGCACTTGGGAAAACAGTGGAACGGGGCGGCAGCGGTGGCTCACCATGGGCTGAGGCCCAGTTGGTGGAAGAGGCAGACCGACGGGGCGCTGGCTTGCCCTGACAAAGTGGGCGGCTTGGGTCTTGACTGGATCGAACGAGGAGGAGGGGCGTGGTCAACGCTCGAGGACGAGCGTTCGCTCAATGCAGGATGCGGCTCGAAGCATAGGAGGACGCAGGCGGACGACGCAGCAGAGGGAACTTGGCGGGGCACCCCGGTGAGGGAGATGGCCGGTGCGAGCTCTCGGGCATGGGGAGGTGACGCAGAACGACAAGGAGGGGCGCGGTCAACATGAGGCAGGGTCGCGTGCAGGGACTTGGCGTGGAGCGGCGACGGGAGTTGCGTCGGTGGGCGTGTAGGGAAGGCCGGCGAGGAGCAGTTTCCGATAGAGCCGCGAGGGACTTGGGCGCGACGCTAGAGGCGCGCTGTTGCATTCGATGCGAGGAGCTTAGGAGGAGCGTTTGGTGCGGGAAGCGACGATGGCGGCAGCAGAAACTCCGGCATGAAGACGGGGAGGACTGCAGGAGGTGGTTCGGCGGCGGGGTTGGCCTGCAGGTGGCCGAAGGCTAGCCAGAGTGGCCTGGTTCAGCGAGGTCACCGCAGCAGCGCTAGGAGGTGGTGGCGCCACGGTCTACTGCTACTCCTGCTGGTGAGGCAGCGTCTTGGGGTCTCCCATGAGGCAGCAAGGCCGGAAGAAACCAGAGACGGCGGGAGTCAGTGGTGGAGACGCTCCAGGCGGCGTCGTTGTCTCCTGTTCGAGCAAACGGAGAGGGAGAGATGTGAGGCCGGAGGGAGAGAGAGACAGAAGGAGAAGATTGGGGAAGGGCGTGGTGGTGCTCATATTCGATGGCGAGGTCCTGCGGGCGCCGGCGGCAGCAGTTTGGCGAGGCAAAGGGCGGCTGGGTTGAGCGTCGCTAGGGACTCCATCCCGGTCCAGATTGGATCGAGGAGGTTTCGGCCAATGGGTGGAGCTGCGGGTTGCGGGAGCTGCGCGGGAGCCGTTTGATCACCGATCCAATGGCCCAGAGGAGGGTTGACTTGCTTGATCTGGAGGAAGTGGTGGAGGCTGCTGGTTGGGGTGGACCTGAAAACGAGGAGCGGCTGCGGGAATGGAATGGATGGGACGGCTAGGTTCTAGGGTTAGGTAGGTTTACGCCGATTATATAGCAAGTGGTTTTTTTGTTAGGGGCTAAATGGACCCTTCGATCAACATTGGACGGTCGAGAAAAATAGGCTAGCGAGCCCAAATAAGAAAGGGAGATGTTTTATAGATGTTTGGGGATGATCCGGACCCATCGGTAACGACAACCCGAGTCGGGTTCGGGTAAGTTTCGGACACGCCCGTGGGGTCAATGCACTATGCAAAGAGGGGTTAGGCGAACAAGGTCAAGTCTGTGGTTGGACTGAGAAGAGAGAGGAGGGATCCAACCCGGCAACCGTTTCCGGAGACCGGAAATGTCCGATGATAGACCGACTATATTGCCGCTATAGTTATCCGTTGGAGCATCAAACGGACTCCGAATGCGATGACACTTGGCAGGCAGCCTACCGACAAAATAACAACACCGCATGCCAACTTTCAACCCATTCCGAGAACATTTTCCGGCCACTTATAACAATAATATTTCGGATGTGCCGTGGGCGTGTGCAAGTGTGTCTGGGCTCAGAACGGACAACGGAGAACTGAGAGACCCGGACAGATGCAAGTTTTGAAAAAATGATGATGCAATGCACATGATGACATAACTAGAAGACACTTTGCGCAACAGTCTCGGGGTGTCACAACACTCCACCACTACAGGAGGATCTCGTCCCGATATCTAGGATGGCACCGGAGAGAAACGGAAGAGGAGGAGGTAAAACAAAGTTGCTTCTTGGACAAACGAGTGAAACCATGAACCTTGAGAGGTTGAACAAATTGAAAGAAAGAATGCAACAAAGTTGAACAAAGTTGAAAACATTCCGTTAGAAAAGAGGAACAAGGAAGAACAAATTCAGACAGCACTTCGGTAGAAAAGAGATGCAAGACTTGATAAGATGAAAATAACTTGAGCAGAACACACAACAATCTGGTTAAATGATAAGCATGAAAGAACATGATCCTCAAAACTCGAGATTGATGAGAGAAGAGAGAAACAACACAATGCCTCCAGAAGAAATGAAAGAATGGAATGGAATGAACGAAGGGAAACAAGATCTTGAGAGAGCACGCTTACAACAAATGCTAGAACGGAGTTGTTGGATTATCAACAACGAAAGGATAAGATTGATGTGTGCTTATGGAATTCATCTGAAAATAATGAGGTGACAACATGCCACTGACGGGAAAAAGATTTGATTGAGAGCTATAAAAGATAAAAAAACTTCTTCCCCCGAGGTGATAAGAAAACTTGGATCATAGGTAATCATCACAAAGAGCAACATTCCCAATGGAATGCTTTAGGTGAAATCTATACCAACATAACTCCAAGGAAGAAAGTGATGGGTTTAAATATCTCATTCCTGAACTTGTGAATCATGAAACAGAAAGAAATTGTCAAGAATGACGTAACACCACCTCAAAATATAAGGTAGAAAGAATTGAACTTCGGAATGCAAGACGAAGAATGCTTGAAGTCCTCAAAACCAAACATGTGTTGAACACCATGTTTATTTTAGAGTATAGCTTGGCAGATCATAACTTTGAGAGAAATCTTGAAGAACAATTGAAGAATGAAAAGAATCCTTGACGAACCACCATGTAGAGCCTCCGTGAAGAACTCCGGTTATAGCAGGATGATAGAAAGAAACAGAAGTTGAAAACACAAGGTGAAGCCTTGCGGTGATTTAAGTGGAGCTTCACGACAAGATAATGCGGAAAACATGGAACTCCGGAAAAGAAAAGATGAATCATCTCGAGCCGAGAAATGTGACATGATGAACAACTCTGGAAAGAAGGAACTAGATCACTTGGATGAAACAATAATAAGAATTATGTTATGCGTATCCTTCACCAATTTAAATTGATGACAAGCAACGGATTTGGCATACTACTTATTCTTCTTGAAAAGATTGAAGAGATATAGTCAAACTTGAGAAAAGTCTTCAACGATCCACCGGTAGGATTGGAAAGAACGAATGAATTGATATGAGAACATAGGAAGAGGAATCTCGAATGAACCACTGTAAGAATTGAAAATGAAAGCAGGAAAGGCACAATTCACCGGGAAGACTTGGAAAACGAATGAAGATACTTGAAGGGATTTAGATACATGAGAACGAAGAGATAATGAACTGATTAGAGGATATTTGAATGATGCACCGGTAAGGTTTGGATAACGGGAGATGAAAGCTAGAATGAATAATTCTGAGATGATGGGCTCCGAAGAATCGAACTGAAAAAAACTCATGAATTGCTCCGGATGGGTAAAAAGAATTCTCACAATCGAAAACAATTATGAGAGGATGGCATCAAGCTAGACCCATGAATCTTGAAGAGAATGGAGCAAGATTTAAGAGAAACTCTTCTTCGGTCTTCAAAATTCGAGAATGATGACGAGAAACACCACCATGAATTGTTGAGACACTCCGGAATGAAAATTAGAAAGGTTGAACCAATGATGGAAAGACCTTGAATGATCCCGGAGAAAGGCATGACTGGTGATAATTCATTCTACATCACACTTTTGAAATGAATTTGAGAATAACGCCGGAAAAATTAGAAGAGTCAAGTAAGATCCTGGGAAAAGACCTGTGGGTTAGGGGCCACTCAAAAGATACACCGTTGAACGATTTAAAAGAGAGATTGCGCCGGTTGAATTAAATGCCTTGAATGAGGATAACAACCTCTAAATAGGTTGAATGGATCTTGAATGAAAAGACGAGCCTTCTGAGATATCTTCAATACTCCAGAACAAATGAACAGCAAGAAGTGGATGATTAAGAGGTGCCCCGGCATGAGAAAACATTTGAAACGAGGAAAGGATATGATCGACAAAGCTTGAATTGAATCCACCTAAAAAGAAAAGAGAACGAAGAATGATAACTTGAAACTCCGTTAGTATCTTCTTGAGAATCACCGAATAAGAACATTGACGGAAAAGAAAGGAGAGATTTTGCATCAATAAAAAACGATACCTTATTAAGAAATCTGAGTCCTTGAAGAAAAGGGTGGGAGGGTGGGAAAACGAAGGCAACTTGGGGATGGATGAAATAGACACCATTGAGAAAACTTTGAATTGATCTCATGAATGGGAAAAAAGTTAGGATCATCTTCAAGAGAATCACACCGGTTGGGAAGAATTGACATGACAATCTCGATGATCACGAAGGATTAGCATCCACATAGAAATATGAGAACATCACTTAGAGTAGGTATGGAATCAACACTTGACATTGAAGAAACTCGAATACCACAAACCAAAACAAAAACAAAGGATTGGCTTGCCGAATAAGCCGGAACAAACATATGATGGACCCCATATCGTATCATGTGTCTATTGGAAGGATATCCTATGTGATACTTGAATTCCCACTTATAAACTCCCGAAACTTTCTGCTTATGCAATCAGGTGTTGTGGATACAGGGGAAGCATAATATCTCACCCAAACTAACAATCCCTACATCCAGTTGTATCCATCCGTCAACACATAACCAAGAAACCTTCGGAAAATCGTGTACCTCAACCTTCGAAAAGCATCCGTTATACGAGTTATGCCAATACTCCCGAACTCCCGCCCTAGTACTGGGTGGCGTCGAGGTTATCTCACCAACAAGTGCATAAAAGAGATTTTCGATGTCGGCGAACTCAGGTATTCCAGAACTGCAACGATAAAATTGTGACGACAATACCTCAAAGCTCAACTCCCCAGGAAACTGCCATAACTCCTAAATGTCAGGAGGCACCAAGAACAATGTTCTCGTCACAAGACTATCGGAACAATACCAAGATACCCGCATGATCCTAAAAAAATTCATGAAAAAATGAGGAGAGGAAAGTCAAAACTTCTACATCAGCAGGCCTCACCAGAGCATTTTCCTCTAGACTCAAAACATTTTCCTCTAGACTCAACAACGCCATTGATTCGAGATACATGACATGTACATGGCGGTAAGTGGCGAGAGCGTGTTTGAAGAAGTACACCCCTGCAGGGTTAACATGATCTATTCGAATAGCCGCGTCCATCGTAAAGGACTTCTGGGTTGCCTGTATAGTTCATATACAAGTGAAAGTGGATACTCTAAAATGCGCAAGATAAGTGTGAGTGCTATGGATGGCGTTCTCGTAGGGAGACAGGAGCAGATCCATAGTGGTGTATTGATTGGTGAATATGTGGACTCGTGTACGCCACCCCAACAGAGTTACTTACAGTCGTAGTTCAGGATAGCCACCGAGTCAAAGCTGGCTTGCTGCAGTTAAACTCCACCACCCCTTTGTTGATACTAATGCATATGTAGCTAGTTCTAGTGTAAGTCTTGTTGGGTACATTTGTAGTCATGTTTGCTTAATTTATGTTTTTCAGAGAGACTTTAGTCTCACTAGTAGTTCCGCGTGGACTTCAACGTTTAGCTTGTTACCTCAGCTACGATCTTGTACCCTTTGGAGGGTCTTGTAGATATATAGGCTTACTAGCCTTCTCTCTTTTCAGATGTCTGTACTCAGACATGTTTATGCTTCCGCCTGTGCTTGTTTCTTGTATGACTTGAATGCTGGGTCACCAAACCCATGTTTGTAATATCTGGCTCCTTGGAGCCTAATGAACAAATACTTTGAGTCGTAGAGTCTAGTTGGGATGCCATGTTGTATTTGCACATATCGGGCATATTGTGTGTATGTTATTGAAATGCTTGGTATGTGTGGGATCCGACAACCTAGTTGTTTATTCTTGGTAGCGTCTATTATGGGGAAATGTCTCCTAGTGCGTCCACCAAGCCATGGTAGGTTGCTACTACTTCGGAACACTTAGGCTGGCCGGCATGTGTCCTTCTTCGTTCCTATGTCTGTCCCTTCGGGGAAATTTCATGCATTGTTCCTTTAAGTCCTTTTAGCTTGTTACGACTTGGGTTCATACGTTGATGGCCGACACGTTCGTTGTTGGGTCATGTATGCCTGTCCCTGTAAGTTAGTGCCACTATGGATTCATGACTAATCATATGGATGCTGGCGACACTATCATATATGTGAGGCAAAAGGTGGAAACGGTCCCGGGCCAGGTAAGGTGGCACCCGTGGGAATATTGTGCGTGAGGACGCAAAGTGATATGATGTGTTACATGCTAGATCGGTGCGACTTAGGATCGGGGTCCTGGCAGCTTTGGTATCAGAGCCTGGTTGAATTCTATTTGGTGCTAGGCTGTGACAACCCACCCCCACTAAACAAGAATCTTGTCCCGAGATTCAAGACATGAGGTAACAAGACAGAAGGAACAAAACGCTAGCACAATCTTCACTATCCAGGTTGCAATTCATGAGAACGTTGATTCGGTCATCATCTTTGTCTCAGTGTCTTGCTCTGAGAACTCCATCCAACATGACAACAAGAAGAAAGGGAAAACTCTAGAAGAGTTGATCTTCTCAAAGATCAAGCAACTCAGGATCAACTCATGGAGTGAGACGTAAGAACACCTCTTGAGTTGATATAGAAAACACACGTAGGCAGGGGTTGAGAGGAACAGAAGACAAAGGTTTAGTTTTGGTAGGCAACAATTTCACGCTTGAATAAGATGGTGAACGGTTTCACAGTAGCGGGGAGCTAGTTGTCATGATTCCATAACGGGGCACCTTAGTATAGGTGACTCTTAGAATAATACCCTTAAGTGGCAAAAAGAATTACTTTTGATACATAGATCATTGAAACTCTCTAAACCAGCCTCAGGAAAATCACAAACAATCGTATGAAGTCAGAGAAATGGCATACTCAGTATGGAAAGAAAACTAGAGTTATAAGACAACTCAGCAAACGGGAAGCACATTCTAGATGATACCGAGGATATAACCCGGTGACTGAGCGTGCTCTCATGAACTTGAGCATTTCCCTACTCATCAAGGTCTTACCAACATCTGTGTCGAGGATCCTGGCAACACATCATACTACCATGATGAATAGTGATGGGCGATGCAGATGCAAAGGAAGATAACACCTTCTCAGATCTCACCTTACCGAGGCTAAGGAAACAAAATCTGGATGATCGACCGAGAGACATTTAGCACTCCACTTCTAATGTTCTCCTTGATGTACCAGCTTAACCCAATACCATTGGTTATCTGGAACATCAAGTAAAGGCCTGACTTCGGGAGCTCAAGGAACCCATACGGAACAACTTATGTTCAAAATCATACCAACTCCTCATGGAAGAAAGGCCAAATTGCTGACTTAAGCTACTACAATAAGAGATCTCCTGGACAAGTGTGTTGGCCATGCCATCCACTTAACGGTTCAAAAGACCAATACTGTAATTCTTGGGAATGTCCCAACCATCATATCTGCCTGAGATTCAGATCTGGTTGGTGTTAGGATATTCTAGACTCAGCATGTCTGGAAGGAAATTTCGCAACACAAATCGACAAGATGACGTTGCGAGATTCTCGGGAAATGAACTATGATAGCAAGCTCCAAAACATGAGCAGGTTATGCTACATACATGTGAACACGCTGTCCCAGACAAGCATGACCACGTATGTAGTAGTCTTACAACAAAACACTACCAAGTTCTGGTTGGGAACCATCAACGAGGATATCGAAGTCCTTTCATACGTCTAGATTAGCTCTTATGAAGGAACTCCTTCTCCTTGAAAAAATCAGTCAGTGGCTTGGTAAACTAGGAGATACATATTGAATGGAGGTAGCGATCCTGTCAAACCATAGCATACTTCGCACATGCATGACTGACTAGGGATGATTCCAGAGAAGCAAAAACAATCATTCTCAAACTCATGGCGGCAACTTGCACCAAAAGCACGTGAATCAGAGGAAGTCACTTCTTTCATCCAACATATGCTCCATGAACGGAACATGAAGATAATGCTTTTAGAAGTTTTCAACACTAGCTTAATGTTCAACAAAATCATGGATAGGATAAGGATGTTGTCGATGGGCTCAACAAACATTCATCGAGGTTTCCGTATAGATGGAATTCCACAATTAAGTGAACACGGCGATAGCACTGGTCGGAACAAAGATATAATGGTGTATGCTCGAGGGATCAACCACGAGTAGGACAACACTACGAAAATTGTTGGTTATGATTTGATTTGACGATAGCCCACAGTCAAATAAAGGTTTGGATAAGACGATAGATTCAACAACTGATCACGAGGATCAATCGATGAAGATATCATATTTCTTCAACAAACACACAAACACAAGGATATCCCTTTGGAAATGAACTAAGTGGGACAAGCTTTCATCTTCTAACTCTCCAAGTTGTTGCTTAGCTCAACCAACTAGATCAGGGTACCCAACACAGAATCTTGGAGAATGGGTTGTTTAGAGGAAAACCAACATGATTACGAACTCAACATAACAGTCAGTAAACAACCTGGTGATGCTTCCAAGAAGATATTCGAAAAATCACGGTACACCGCTATGTTATTAACCTTGAGAACAATCTTGCTTTCAAGGCAAGATGATGTGATCAAATAAGCATGGGATTTACAAAATCCTAACTCACGGGTGGAAGAGTGCACTAGGGAAAATGGACTAGGTAGCACGATCAACCTTAGTGTGATGATTAAATAATCAGCACACTAAGAATGAGGTTATTCTCCATTTAACTACCAAGCAATGGAGTTGCTAGGAGTATTGATTTCACACATCACGATTCACTTGTCGGTATTCCGGTTACAATAACACGGAGACCGAGGAATGAACGATGATGGTGAGAAGTATCGATGTACGAAGAGTTCATAGGAGGTGGTGCAATTCTCATGACATTCTTGACATAAGATGGCAATACTCCAGGGTAGAACATATTAGAAGCTATATTGGCATTCTTATCTGCGGAATACAACTGCTTTGACACAATCCAGTAAATGGATGAGGTGCTAGAGTTTTGTTTCTCCTAGTCATTCCAGAATAGAATGGCTTGACCGATCACAGGAATAATAGGCATCGATAACACGAATGCACAACTACTCTTGACCAACAATTGACAGATAAAGGTCAGATAACAACTAAAGAGGGACAACTCAAAGGGATGTATATCTTTCTGAGTTGTGGATGCACTGATTAGTATGTCGAGCAAAGCTCAACATTTCTTCCGGATAATCCATGCAGAAAGGTAGAACTGGCAGATCCGCAATGTAGAATGGAGAACACATCAAGAGCACTCTGGTTGTGATCTTTTGGTTCAAAAGAACTTCTGCCATAAGTAGTTCATGGTATTTGGAAGAAGGATGTACCACGGACCTCGAGGACTATCACAAAGGTTACTAATATCCTAAAGGAAAAAAGCAACACTATCAACAGGAAGTCAGTAGAGAGAATCTTGGGTTCAAGAACCCAAAAAATAGAATGCCTAATAACTAAGTGGCATCATGGGATGCTTTCGATAATGATGGCCAGAATCATCACACTGGGAACACAAGACATGGCTAGATTACTAGGTGATCCTCTAAGACACCTAGGGTCATAATAATAGCTCCAACATATATGTCGAGGCAACAGAGTACCTCAACTGACCGATTAGTGTGGTTAAACTGGCCCAAAGGAACATTGGGAACAGAAAGAAGGGATTTGCAAATGCATCTGACTATTTAAAAACCTGGGATGACTCGGACAACATAAAGGCTGTAAATTCTCAAAAAGATTAGAGGCATCCTGCAAGATAGGGGCATAACCACTCAACATCACAATATCAAGGTTCTGAGATCAACTGTCATCACATGGAGGTAGTAGAAACTGAACTGAGACTTGAATCCATCAATCTTATAAGTCTACGGATTAGTAACACGTGACCCTAATAGAAAGAAGACAAATCCTAGTTCCTTAACCCCGTAGGAAAGATAGGATGACTCGGATCAGAAGGGCATACGGTAAAGGAGTAAAAAGAGCCTTACGATCCCTTCCACAATAAATTCCCTTATATAAATAAAGCATTTCTAGACTCAACTTCGACCAGTTTGGCTTGGTAATCCTACAGGCAGTCAGGCTCTGATAACCGTGGCCCGGTGTCAGCGTTCTGGGAACGGGGGTCCCAGATTTGCCTGCCTGCGTCCCGCGGCGTGGCTACCCCTGCGGCTCCCTACGACCCATTTTCATCAGCAAACATTCAAGACCCTCGCGAGGGGCCAAGCCTTGCGAGGTGGATGACGCAAGACCTCCTCAGGGGCGGCCTCATCAGCCAGGCTCGTGAGGTGCGGAGAGATCAAGACAAGGCGGACCTCGCGAGGTTCCAATGACGTAAACCATGACGTTCAAGACCAGGCGGGCGCCAGCAAGTGTGGTGTCCTCGTTTCCTCTTAGGTTCTAAGGAGGCAAGCACACGCGAGGAGTTCCAAGGGATCAGGCAAAGGTTTCTATATCGGTGCAACAAGACCAAGACCAGCAGGAGGCAGGATGGAGGTCATTGTGGAGCCCAAGACGGCGTCACCACTAGAGGCTTTGGCAGGCAAAGACTAGTTTTGTCAGGATAACTTGTACTAGTTGTCCCCCTTCAAATTGGCCATTGTGGGATCCCTTCCCGCTCAATATTTGGGAGAAGGACCAGGACCACTATAAATAGGACTAGCTAGGGATCGATCTCCTCTTGGATCGGAGCCATTCCATCCTTAGCCTCACACCAGCTCACAAAGCACAAGAACACCTCTCCTCAGGAAGCTGTTCTTCCCTTGTAACTGTTCATCCTCATCCCAAGAGGCAATGCACCACACACACTGGAGTAGGGTATTACACCACAACGGTGGCCCGAACCAGTATAAATCTTGTGTCTCGTGTTCTCTGAGCCCGAGGAAGCTAGGCCGTGAGATCGTTGAGTGTGCGAGCTAGAGAGGGGGGAGATCTTCGTGCACACTCTAGTGTTCGAACCTCAAGTGTTTTGCCAGAACCCGAAATCCGAGAATCCGTAGCTCCAATGTCAGGCGACCCAAGGACCAGCGCCGACCAGTGGGGAGCCTGGCCGGCCCGGGCGGCCCCTCCTGCCCAAGAAGACCTCAACCCCGCGCCCCAGACATCACGTGCACCGCCAAGCACTACAGGGCGCGGGTGGCACGGCCAAGCACCGTCCGCCCTTACTCAACGCCAAGTGCGGGCAGCGGCAAGGGCTTCAAGCCATGCCGGGGACATGGTGCCGCACACCCGACGGGAACAAGAAAACATGAGGGTTGCTCTCATGGTGGCTCGCGAGCTGCTGTGATGCGCTGCTAGAGCGCGTCGGTGAGCTACTGGATGCCGCGGCCTCGGGAGCGCCTCCCTTCTGATCCCTGCTCACACCTCAGGTCGCGGTCAGATCGCATGGCGGGCCTCGCCGCGCCCGCGCGCCCCCGGGCGTGCCGCTGGGCTCCATCGACATTGGCGTGACCAACGGCACCGGGCGCCCAATCGCACCCTCGCCACCTCCAACGAGCGCAGGTACGAGCATCCCCGCCTACGGCCCCGACGGGACGCCGCCCTACTAACCCCTGGGCGATGCGCTGGGCCGGGCGACATGGAGCATGGGGCATTACGGCAAGGTCTTCGAGGCGGCGGCCTCGAAGCCCTACTTACCCCGCATGATGGACCAGGAGTACGCACTGGAAGACGACCCTGGCTCGTTCCTCGAGCCGAGCTGGGAGGAGGAAGCACTAGAAACTGGGGCTTTCCAGGAGCCTCTCGGAAGCCTCACCAACCATGCCAGCAACAACAACTATAGGGTACCACTAATCTCTCAAGAACAAGCTTACGCTAACCATGGGTCGCAGGAGGATCGGGTCACGGTGGTGCACGGCGGCCCCAGCTCGACGGCCCCCCTTCCGCCAGGGGGAGCGCACTGGGGGCTGCTGGGGAGGAGCCGAGAGCAAGGCCCCTCCCCGCATCGCACGGAGCAAGACATCCCCCGGAGGAAGGCCCTCTTCCGGGGAGGTGCCGGCGAGCCTTCCCCCGGCGGAGGACCTGTGGTCGCCGAGGGCGCCGCTGCCGTCCCCTTTGCCCCCTGGTGTCGTCCTGTTTACCGGTCACCCCCAGTGGTGGTCGAGGGTGGCGCAAGGCGAGGCCCTCGTCTGGCGATATGAAGTAAGGCTCGCGCCTATGATGATCTCCGCTTGTGACACTCTCACGTAATAATGAGTGGGGTTGTACACGCCCCGGAGTCTTACGAGTGCCGCCCTCAGGCCTCGGGGACTCCCTCCCATGACTAGCGGCAGCACTTCACTACTAGGGAAAACCCTATACACAGAATCTTAGCAGCAGCGCGGCTCAAAAAGGAGCACTGCTGCTAATTAGCAGTAGCACGGGTGTGGAAAACCCGCTACTGACAAGTGCTTAGCAGTAGCGCGCTCGGCGTAACCCGCGCTGCTACAAATATGGACCGACAGTGCCCACCCAACTCCATTTAGCAGCAGCGCGGTGCTGCGACCGCGCTACTGCTATAGCTGTAACAGTAGCGTGGTTTTTGTGAGGTCGCTGCTGCTAATTTTCAAATCAGGAACACTTTTGGTCCCGGTTAGCAGTAGCGCTTGTACTGAAGGCATGCTGCTGCTACTTTCATAGCAGCAGCGCGTTTTACGTCCCGCGCTACTGCTAATCTGCACCCACCACCTTTCCCCACCCACCCACCCTCCCCCTCCCCCTCCTCTCCCTTTCCCCTACCTCTCCCACTCACACTCTTCTTCTTCCTCAATACTTCTCCCCCATTACTCTCCCTCTTCTACCTACCTTTCTCTCTCTTCATTACTCCTACCTAACTACACCACCTCCATTAATGCATCTCTTCTCTCTTTTTCCTTCCCCCTCCACTTAGTTGAAGTTGTCTCCTCCCAAATTAGGTGCCTAGGTAAGATGTAGTATTTAGTTAAGTGGCCTATTTTTCCCCCTAACTAGATCTATCTTTTGCTAAGAAGAGCTTTGTGCACTTTTGATTCTCCCTACCCATCATCATCTCCGCCGTGTGCTCGATCTCGAGATATAGGTGATTAAAATTTCATGCTTTTGCAAAATGGAAATATATTTATGTGTGTGATATGTTTATGGAAATTGTGTGTGTGGCATGAGTTGATGCCAAATTGTGCTTTTGAGTTGCCTATGTTTTGCCGAAATGTCGATTTATTTCCGTTTCGGTGAATTCCGGGCAAACTCTAGATCTATATATGTCCTATTTTTAAGGAAGGTCATGCCGAATTTTTGTATAACTTTGATGCATGCATGCATTTTTATAATCAATTTGTTTATTATTACCGTGCGGAGTTGACGATGGTCAGTGGAACGATGGTGGACAAGTGGTTGCGATCGGCGGTGCAGGACATGAAAGAAAATAGCCGGACAGAAGTTTTATGTCCATGTCGAAAATGCAAAGGAATAGTTTGGCTCGACCCCCATGACGATGGTTGTGTCGAAGCGCACCTGCTCATGACTGGTTTCATGAATGGCTATACTTGGTGGATAATTGAAGATGAGGATGACGATGTTGAGGATGCCGACGGGGCAGGCAATGATGACACGGGGCAAGACAAAGAGATGATCGATAATGGCGGTGGGAATGAGGTCGGACATGGCGGCGGAGAAGGGGCCAGACATGGCGGCGGAGAGAACGACATGGACTCCACGCAGCAGAGTTCGTCGGTACTAAGTTCAATCATGCGGGACCCTCATGTTCAAGCATTGCTTCGCAAGGAGACGAGTACTGAGAGAGCTGCTTCTAGAGAGGAGGCTAAGCTAGAGCAACTGGTGGTAGACTCGAACACTCCATTGTATGATGGTTGCAATCCTGAGGTGACCCGCTTGAGTTTCACGCTCCAACTCCTGAAAACGAAGGCTAAAAACAAATGGACCGACACTAGCCTCGATGAGCATCTCAAGTACCTAAAGGATGTTCTTCCCGCAGGTAATCTATGTCCTAGTAGTGTTGATGAGGCCAAGAAGATCGTGTGCCCATTTGATCTGCCACACGTTAGATACCATGCATGCATCAACAATTGCATAATTTATCGGAAGGAGCACGCAGAAAAAACAAGCTGTCCGGTGTGCAATGCTTCTCGATACAAGAAGGCCGGGAAGAAATGTCCCCAGAAAGTGGTATGGTACTTACCGATCACTCCCTGTCTCCAAAGGTATTTTGTAGATCCCAAGGAAGCAAAGCTAATGCGCTGGCACGCGGAGAGGAAGAATCCCTATGATGGAGATGATCCGAAGCTGAGACACGTCAAGGATGGAAGCCAGTGGAGAGCGTTGAACAGCTTCTATCGGTATTTTGAATGTGATGCAAGGAACATCGTGCTCGGCGCGTGTACCGTTGGCATGAACCCGTTTGGCAACCAAAACACCAACCATAGCACATCGCCCGTGTTTGTACGGATGTACAACCTCCCCCCATGGTTGTGCATGAAATCGAAGTACATTCACATGAGCATGCTTATTCAAGGGCTGAAACAACCAGGAAATAATATTAATTTGTATCTGGGGCTACTTCAAGAGGAGTTAGACACGTTATGGAAAACACCGGCCAAGACATGGGACGCCAGCAAACGCGAGTATTTCAACATGAGAGCCGCGCTGATCACGACAGTGTAGGACTATCTCGGTTACGGATATGTGGCAGGCCAGGTGTGCCATGGATATTGCGGATGCACGCGGTGCATGGATGATACAACGTCTCAGCAGCTAACGTCAAGGAAAGATGGTGGGTCTGGGAAAATCGTGTACATTGGGCATCGAAGAGGGCTCAAACATGACGACCCATGGAGAAACCGTGGAGATCTATTCAATGGTCACGCTGAGCATCGAGGACCTCCACGTAAGCGGAGCGGTGCCGAAATCGATGGGCTGTTGAAAAACTGGAAGGAGTGCCCCGTGCCGGGAAAGATGATGAGAAAGGCGCCGGAGCCGCTGCTGAAGGTATGGAAGACGAGGTCTGTGTTCTGGGACTTGGAGTACTGGCACAAACTCGATACACCTCATTGCCTTGATCAAATGCATATCTGTAAGAATGTCCTTGAGAGCTTGCTCGCAACACTGATGAACATGTTGGATATGACCAAGGATGGGCCGAAGGCAAGAAAAGACTTGCAAGATTTGAAAAACAGGGAAGATCTGCACATGCCGCCCCGTAAAATGTCAGACGAGACAGAGACGGAGACAGAGGCACGGGAGAAGAAGGGCAAGAAAATAAAGAAAGAGGATTATTGCCCCCTTCTTGATTCACATTAAGTCAGGCTGAGATCCATCAATTCTTTAGGTGCCTTACCGGAGTCAAAGTTAGTTCTGGTTACTGTGGCAAGATAAACAGATATCTAGACACAGACAAGAAAAGGTTCAGCGGGATGAAGTCCCATGACTGTCATGTGATGATGATGCAGATACTACCTGTTGCCCTTAGAGGGATAATGGACAAGCACGTCCGTGACACGCTTATTGGTCTCTGCAACTTTTTCGACGTCATCTCTCGAAAGTCGATCAGTGTGAAGCAGCTCCGAAGGCTACAGGAAGAGATCGTTGTGATACTGAATGAGCTTGAGATGTACTTCCTGCCTGCGTTCTTTGACGTGATGCTGCATCTGTGTGTCCATATTGTGGATGACATAATAGACCTGGGGCCGTCATTCCTGCACAACATGATGCCGTTTGAGAGGATAAATGGGATCATCAAAGGATTCGTTCATAACATGTCTCGTCCGGATGGAAGCATCATCCAGGGCTATGTGACAGAAGAGTGCATCTCTTTCTGTGAGAATTTTCTATATGGCGCAGACTAGCTGCCTGGTGTTAGTGTTGGTGTGCCCGTTAACAAGCACGATGGGAGGCTCGAAGGAGAAGGTCACTGCAACGGTAGTAGGGAACTGCACGTGGCATACTCAGATCGACGCAACGACTTTGACAGAGAAAACTTGGTAGTGCTACAACACCTAGACGAGGTAGATCCTTTCGTGGCACTGCACAAAGAAATTATCGCAAAGAAGTATCGTGACCGGGGGGTATGCAGGACGGACGCCGAAGTTACTAGAGAGCACAACTCCACTTTCTTGCATTGGTTCAAAGAGCATATTATTGCTAATCCCCCGGAGAAGGGCTCTAAGGACGGATTGCTCATATACGCCTTAGCACATGGCCCCTCGCCCAACCTCGTAACCTATCAGGCATATGATATCAATGGATACACGTTCTACACGGAGGCCAAATATATGGACAGCGATGATCAGAACTCAGGGGTGACGATGGAATGCATGACCGGCAGCGACAACGGCGCAACTGAACGATTTTATGGAAGGGTCGAGGAGATCTGGGAGCTTGACTACTCTAGACTGCACAACACGATGATGTTCCGTGTCAGATGGGCTAAGAATGTCGAAAGAGAAAACCGGATTTTCACTACCATGACTATACCCGACGCCAAGAGCGCTACCGTGAACGCTATCGGCAAACACGAGCCATGGGTACACGCTAAGCACATGACACAATGCTTCTTCATAACCAACCCATGCAATCCCAGTCGTGTTGTCGTGAGAAGAGGCAAAAGGAACATCATTGGAATGGATGGAGTCGCCAACGAGGAAGACTATGATCAGTACGGCAACCCAATGAGGGAAGATGAGGATGATGATGAAGTATACGTCAAAAGAAGAATCAATACTACATTACCTAAGAAAAATCGTACTCCATGGAAAAGGCAAAGTCACAATGAGGGGCTCAATTATTCTTCGACGAACAAGAAGGGAAAGAAGCTGACTCAAAAACAAAAACATCAGCGCTGAGGAACCATATGTTATCGGTCAAATGATGTACTATATATATATGTTCCTATTTTGTATACACACTTAGCCATTATTATGCATGGTCCAATGATGTAATATATATGTTCCTATTTTGTATACATATTTAACCGTCAAGTAATACAATATATATCGCCTTCCCTTCGTTCACTGCTCCCGGGAAATAAAAGTGGGAGAAAATAAAGGAAAAGAAAAAGGAAAACTGGCAGTAGCATTTCCTTATAAAACAGCTACAGTCAAGCTAGCAGTAGCGATTTCATTATAAAACCGCTACAGCTAGTGAAGGTAGTAGCAGCGCGTTTTATCTAAACCGACAGCTAGTGAAGGTAGTAGCAGTGCGTTTTATCTAAACCGCTATAGCTAGTGAAGGTAGTAGCGGCGCGTTTTGTCTAAACGCGCTACTGCTACGTCCACTTAACCCAAAATTCTCACTCTCCATGCTTCATCCCGCCTCTTTTCCCCCCAAATCCCCACTCTCTCCCCCGTCGCACCGCCGCGCCCCGGTGCTCGCCCCTGACCCCGGCCGGTGCTCGCCCCCGACCACGGCGTGTTCTCCCCCGACCCATCGGCCCTCGCCTCCCTCCTCTGCTTCCTCTCCTCCCAACCTCGGCCGTCGTTGGGCCTGCCTCGTCGCCCCTGCACCCTCTATAAACCCCCCCTCTCTGCTAGCTAGGGTTCTTCGGTTTAATTTACTTAGGTTTTAGTTTGGGCAGTAGGTTAATTAGGTTATCTATTTAGTTATGAATTTATCCAGGTTTTAAAATAGGACAGAAATTTAGGGTTAAGAAATTGTAGTTAAAAGAAAAGGCAGCATTTAAGCAATTGTCCAAATCAACATCCCTTGTTAAAGCAAATTTAGGTAGGCTAAATTTATATGAAAATTTGAACTGGACATGTGGTATGTGGATATGTCATGTTTTGGACATGTCATGTTTGGAATTTGAACATGTCATTTGGACATGTGATGGTTTGGTTCAATTTTGGTAAATGATTCGAGTGGACTATGTTACGCTGGAATGTTGATTCATTTCCGTTCCAGTGAATTTCAGGCGCTCGATATGTCCATTTTTTAGCAAAGGTCATGCCGAAATTTGCCGTGAATAAAGGCATGATTTGTGCTACATAGTTGGCATATCGAGTGCTGGCACATAGATTTCTTTTTTATGTCATTTCTCATTTATTCATACTTTTAGAAATAAACGAGGACACTTAATCATAGAAAACATGTCGAACAACGAAGAAACTGGGCCTTCTGACCAAGATGCAGACGAGATGGATTATGAGGGTGAACAAGAGTACCTCGACTATTTGACTGCTAAGCAAGGTTTGCAGGTCGGCCTCGATGATGGTACTGACGCAGACATCGACACCGATGGCGCCGGCACTGATGGCAGCGCCGAGACCGGCGGGGAAGGTACCAGCGGGGAAGATACTGGCGGGGAAGGTACCGGCGCCGATGCCGCTACCCAAAAGAGGAAGCATAAGAAACAGAGGACACGAAAACCTAACAAACTAGGGATTGGATGACTTGTGATCACAAAGATGGCACCTGGCAAGTTTGAGCCATTAGAGCCGAAAGAACCTCGCAAGTGCTATGGGAACCAATTAGGATGCATCCTACGGGAATGCGCGAGCATCAACGATGATGACTTAAGGAGTAAAGAACATTTGACGCAGTTGCTCCTAACGAAGTTGCACAAGAGATTCAAGTTCCCCGATCGGGATGATAACATAGAACAACCGTGGGATGATCCGAAGATGAAAAAGATTAACAATCATGCCATGGGCATGTTTAGCAAATGATTTGGCCTCCTGGAAAGGAGGGTGAAACAAGCTATTGAGGCTGGCGAACCCCTATCCGAGATTCTGGAGGAAAATCTGACACTTATGGTAGAGGAGTTCGAAAAGTTCAAGAACACTTGCGCTACCGAGGCAGCCAAGGCTAAGGCTGCGAAATTCAAGAGCGTTCAGCAAAGGAACACGGGGAAGCATCACCTCAGAAGCCGTGGCTACCTCGGTAAAAGGCCCATATGGGATAAGGAGGACGTGAAACGTGAAGCCGCGGTTCTCCCAGACCACTTCGCGAAGTTCACCAACCCCTTGGAGCGTGACTTCATCAGGGCCCGCTACAAGTGGGACAAGGAGAAAAAGGTTTTTTACATGGACCAGATCATGAGGAAATTGATTAGACTACTAGAGAAGCATCACCAGCCTGCAGCCGAAAGCCCTACTTCTCCGACGAGGCCCAAGTGGGACACCCCTCTCAACCGGGCCTTGAACGAACTTAAGGGACTCCCTTTGGGCCAGCGGCCGCAATATGGTCGTGTGCACGGCACTAGAGACAGCGCCACGTGGAAGGTGTTTTACGACAAGGGCCCGGAGGCCAAGAAGCAGAAAAAGAAGTTTTGTCAGGCGGACATCGACGCAAAGGTGAAGCTTGCGGTCGAGAAAAAAGCAGCTGAGGACGCGGAAAAAACAGCCGAGGAGAAAGATGAGTTGCTACAGCAGGCAGTCAATGCAGCTGTAACTGCCTGCAGAAATGATTTCGCTACTAACTTGGTTCCAGCTATCATCAACTGGACGAAGAAAATCCAGACAAGACGGTACATGATTTCCTGATGCCCATTTTCGTCGGGAGCAACTCCATGAACAACAACAACACCGCACCATCACTTGCTCACGCAACCGGGCCTCCTCTCGCGGTCGCTCCCACTCATAGCAGCCGTCCTCAGTCTCTGGCGCACTAGGTGGACCTTCGTCTTTGGCTGAGCTCGATGCCGTCACGGTAATTACATGTCGCACCAACATATATATATATAGAATATTCCATTTTCGTTGCCTTTCGGATGTTTTACGCCAGAGACATATGTGTTTGCAAGGCGAAGAAACCCCGTGCACCATACTCTACTTGATCAAAGGCCAGAAGGTGGATGTGGGAAAGGGGATGATAATGAACCCCATGCAACCCACGTTCCACAACCAGCCGATCCCTGCTAGGCACTTCAGGGTTAAGTTGTCCAGTGTGAAATCGGGGCACGAGTATTTGCCTCCTCCGATATATCCCATGGGAGAGGATGACGAGACCCCTCCACGGATTGGAAACTGCAAGGGTTGGGTGCTGCTATGGCCGAAGATTCTTATTCGTCTGGAGCCGGACGAGAGCACACCAATAACCACACATCAACAAGCATGTGCGGAGACCACCACCTCGCCTACGCAATTACCAGCTCATGTAGTGCCGAGTGAGAGTGGCGGACGACGTGATGAAGGGGGTGCAATAGTACTGGCTAATGTAATCAGTCTTGTAGAACAGAGAATGGATGATGAGGCGGAGGTCGACCCTATGGGTTTCCTCAATACAAATGCATATGACTGTGACATAGATATGATGAGTCAACCATATGGCGAATCGGGCTATCAGCATGCTAATGAGGATATGGATGATATGCCCGGGCAGGAAGGTCGTTGGAAGGATTGCAAAAAGTCTCTCTTCATGAATTCCTCACAGGACATGCCTGAAGTTGTCGCCTCAACACTGGCTCAACTAGCCGGGGGTCGTATAGTGCTTAGCCCGGGAACCCTGGGGCAGAGATTAAGGAAGGGTCTGGAAGGTGTGCCCAAGAAAAAAGAGAGGAAGAGATCCGGGAAGATAACTGCCCCCAAACAAGCCAGAGCACAAAGAAGCCAGACGATGCATTCTGAAGAGAGTGTACCTGTGAAAGGTGCGGCCATGTTCCATCTCATGGGCGAGCCGATTCTACCGCCGAAACCGCTGGAGGCACTATCAGGGGATCTCAGGAGACTGCACGACCATGTGTTGTCGACTGAGAAAAGCCTACTAGCCTCAAGGGATCTAGGATATCCGACATACACGCCTCGTGTGCCTGAGGGGAAGTGCTACGTTGACACACGGCCTGCGGAGGTGTTCTTCTTGCGGTTTGACCATATCTTTGAGATGTTTCTGACAAGACGGCTCGATTTTACAATCGTCCGCCTTTTTGCGCTACATATGAGCTCCGTCATGAAGAGTGAAGAAGTCTCGCAAATCTGTGTGGCGGATCCGTACTACATGCACAAGTCTTTCTTGAGTCTCGGCAACTTTGAGCGTCAAACTGCTAGGGAGTACCTCCAAAACTTCATGGTACAGAATAAGGACCGGGAAATTATCCTCGTGCCTTATCATCCAAAGTAAGTCAGTTCCGGACAACCATTTCATACATTTCAATCATTCCTTCTCTCTCATATGGGGAATAATTTGAGGTGTCTTTTCCCCACAGCAACGGGCGCGCCGTCCTTTTGACCCTTCCAGAGACTACGAGAAAAAAGACTACACCCACATAATGAATATTCTAGATGATGCTCTCCAAGGCTTCAGCATTAGAGGTGGCCACATGCAGATCGGGAAACAAAGAAACAAGAAGATGGGTTTCGCGCATAAAACTAACTCCTCCTGCATCCATGTCCCAAAACCAAGCAAGAAGGATGGATTCTACATCGTCCATCTCATGATTCTGTTCAACACGGATCACCAAAAGCTTCGCATGAGAAGCAGAAAATGATGATCATATACACAAGTGGCTAGAATCTCATGGAGAAGCAGATTATAAACTCAGAGATGACTTCTTTCGCATCCAAAGCGACATTGCGATGATCGTCATGAAAGAAGTCGTCGATGAGAAGGGGATGTTCCACCACGGCCCTATATCGCGAGCTGACGTCCGAACTCGCATAGGCATGCAATGTTTAGACCTCACGCCATTCAAGAATCTAGGGTCCATCCTCAATGATATGGAAGGATGGAACTTCTAGTGATTTATGATGCCGATGATGATGATATGTGTCGGTTGAACTTGTATACTTTTTGTAGTGATGAAACTTTGTGATGTCCATGGTCCCTGCCGAACTTGCGTAACACTACTTTGTTAGTTTGCGTACGATGACCTGCGTACCTCTAGTTAATTAATTTGTGTACTGTATGTTGCATCTAGTTGCTAACCTGTTCTTTTTCGGTTTTGCTCTAGTATATTTTGTCGCATATATATGATTGTACATCCTCTTCATGAACATGCATCTCTAACAAGTACCTAGTTTCTTGATGGCGAGATGGAAGTGCTATGTCGTGTACAAAGGGAAGGTTCCGGGGGTGTACAACGAGTGACATGAGTGTCAGGCGCAAGTGAATGGGTTCTCGGGCGCCAGCCATAAAGGCTTCAAAAGCAGACAAGAAGGAGAAGCTAGTTACTTGAGGTTCACGCTAGCGCGAGAGAGGACTCGTAACCGCCACCTCATGTACTGCATAGTTCCGCTCTCACTCATAGTGATAGCTCTTCTCGCATATACCTTTGTTTAGATGGATGACGTTGTAGTTGCAAGTATTCGAGACTTGCATGTATCGCTATTTTTGAGATGATGACAAGATACCACTTTGTGTTGGATGATGATTATGATGAGACTATTTGTATGTATATGCTATGATTTCATTTGTGGTCTCGCAGGCATTTGTATGTGTATCATGATGACATTTGTATGTGCTAAAGATTCTTCTATAAAGCCTGTTCAAATACAAAACAAATATGCTGAAAAAACAAAAAAACTACTAAAATTAGCAGTAGCGAGTGGACAAAAGTTAGCAATAGCGCGATAGTAGCAGTAGCGCGCACAGGAGAAGCGCGCTATAGCTATTAGCAGTAGCGAGCTTCCATTAAGCGCGCTGCTACTACACTTGTGTAGCAGTAGCGCTGGTGAGCACGCGCTACTGCTACGTGTTAGCTGTAGTGCCTTATTAGTAGCGCCGGTCCCCGTGCTACCGATACACCTAAAACACGCACTGCCGCTAGCCTTTTCCCTAGTAGTGCTTAGCTCTGCGCTGGTGAGAAGACAACAACACTAGACTAGGTGCCTGGGGCTCAGGACCAATGTAACAGGAGCCAACTTGCCCTTGATACCGAAATGATGGGTACCCTTCAAAGGAGTAACCCGAAGGTAAGCCTTGTCGCCAAATTCATAAGCCACTTCCTTATGACGACAGTAATACTGGCTCCTTTGACGAGACTGGGCTGTTTTCAAATTCTCACAAATAATGCGAACTTGCTCTTCTGCTTCCCGAATCATATCCGGTCCAAAGAATTGTCTTTCCCATTTCTGACCAGTTCAATGGTGTTCGACATCTTCGTCCATACAGGATCTCGAAGGGTGCTCTCTTAAGGCTGGATTGGTAACTATTGTTATAAGCAAACTCGGCGAAAGGCAGGCACTTCTCCCAATACATACCGAATGAGATAACGCAAGCACTGAGCATGTCTTTGAGAATTAGGTTGACCCTTTCCATCTGACCACTTAACTAATGGTGGAAAGAAATACTGAAGGAAAGATGGGTTCCCATGGCAGTCTGGAAACTCTCCCAGAAATGAGAAGTGAAAAGACTACCAGGGTCTGAATTTATCTCTAGTGGGACACCATGAAGTGACACTATTCGACAAAATATATAAGTCAGCGAGCTGACTAGCAGTGATACTTTCTCTAACAAGTAGGAAGTGAGCCACTTTGGAAAGACGATCAATGACTATGAATATAGCGTTATTCCATCTCTTGGTCCTGGGAAAGCCGGTGATAAAATCCATACCAACGTTATCCCATTTCCACTCAGGAATAGCTAAGGGCTGAAGGGTGCCAGCAGGTCTCTGATACTCTGCCTTAACGCGACAACAAACGTCACAGTTAGCAATGAACTAAGAGATTTCTCTCTTCATCCTAGTCCACCAAAACCTCTGGCGTAGGTCCTGATACATCTTAGTACTACCAGGATAAATCGTGAGAAGTGATTCATGAGCCTCCTTAAGGATCAATTGCCGAAGATGTTGATTCTTCACGTGAAATCACTCGCTCTTTTGATCATATCATCTTGCCCTGAGAAGCAATATTGTTCCCGATCTTAATAACATATCGGTGGTTCGTGATTTTCTAAATGTCCTTTCAGAAGAATCACCAGGTTGTCCCCTAACCGTTATGTAGAGCTCGCCATCAAGTTGGTTTTCTTATAAACCACCCCTTGTCTAAGAATTATGTGTTCGATACCCTGAACTAGTTGATTGAGCTAAACAACAACTTGGAGAGTTGGAAGATGGAAGCTTGTCCGACTTAGTTCATTGCTAAGGGATATCTTTTTATGTGTTTGTTGAAGAAACATGATATCTTCATTGATTGATCCTCATGATCAGTTGTTCGATCTATTGTCTTACCCAAATCTTTGATTTTTGTGTGGGCTGTCCTCAAATCAAATCAGAACCAACGATGTTCATAATGTTGTCTTACTCTTGGTCGACCCCTTGAACATACACCATTACATATTTTGGTCTGACCAATGGTATCACCGTGTTCACTTAATTGTAGAATTCCATCTATATGTAAGCGTGGATGGATTGTTGTTGAGCCCACTGACAACATTTTCATCTTGTCCATGATTCATGTTGGACATCTAAGTTAGTGTTGGAAACTTATATAAGCATTATGTTCATGTCCCATTCATGAAGAAGTGACTTCCTCTAGTTCATGTGCATTTGGTGCAAGTTCCCGCCGTGAATTCGAGAAAGTTAGTTTTGCTTCCTTTGGAATCATCCCAAGTTAGTCATGCATGTGCAACGTATTCTATGGTCTGATTGACTGATCATCTTCATTCCATATGTATTCCCTAGCACCTAAAGCCACTGATTGATTTGTTCAAGGATAAGGAGTTTGTTGAGCTAATACTAGTTCATGCAAGAGATTCCGTTAATCTCAATGATGGTCCGAACCAGAACTCGGTAGTATTTTTCTTGTAAGACTACTATGTGGTCATGCTTTTCTGGGACAATGTGTTCACAAGCGTGTAGCAGAACCAACTCATGTTTTGGATCTTGCTATCGTAGTTCATATCCCGAGAATCTCGCAACGTCATCTCATCGATTTGTGTTGCAACCTTTCCTTTTCAGACATGTTGTCTGAAATATCATGTTACCAACCAGAACTGAATCTTAGGCAGATATGATGGTTGAAAAATCCCCAACATTTGCATTTTGTTCCCAGCTTGCACCGCTATTGTGCCAATTTCCCATGGGCTTCCCCTCTCAGTACTTGTTGTTCAGGCTCATCTTCAGAAGTGGTCCTACCATGGGTCCCATCCATTTCTAGGTGATAAGCAAAAATCATTCATTGCGTTCTTCAACAAGGTAGTCCACATCATCCATTCTAGTCCGAGTATGCCATTCCTTCGAACTCTTTAAAATGATCATTTGTGATTTTACTTCAGCTGGTATAGAGAGTTTCAATGCTCTCTGTATCAAAAGTAATTCTTTTTGCCACTTAAGGGAATAATTCTATGAGTCACCTTCCCCTAGGTGTCCTGTTATGGAATCATGGCAATTATCTCCTCACTACCTTGAAAACCAAGCACCATCCTACTCCAGCATGGCATTGTTGCTTACCAAACTGAATCTTTGTCATCTGTTATTGGCCCATCCCTCTGATGTGTGTTTTGAGTCTCAACTCAAGGGGTGTTCTTTCGTCTCACTCCATGAGTTGATCTTGAGTGCTCGAACTTTGAGGAGATCGATTCCTGTAGAGTTTCTCTCTATCGTCGGCATGTTGGATGAAGATCTCTAAAGCAAGACGTCATGATCAATTGGAGCAATGGATCAACATCTACGAGGAGGGCAATTGGTTCATGAAGATCGTGTTAGCCTTGTGTCCCCTTTGTCTTCTTACCTCACGTCTTGAATCTCGGGACGAGATTCTTTTTTAGTGGGGGTGAGTTGTCACAGCCCTTGAATTGATTTTGGAAGGGAACGTAAGGCTCTTTTTACTCATTTACCCTATGTCCTTCTGATCTGAGTCACCCTCTTCTCTTCTACGGGGATTAAGAACTAGGCTTCTCATCTTTCTATCAGGATCACGGGTTACTAATGCTCTCCGCTTCTAATGTTCTCCTTGTTTGCGCATTTTAATTGGGTGTTTGAATATTCTTCACGTGTTGGTTATTGAATCATCGTTCTAAGATTGATTGTGATACCTAGTCCATATTTCTGGTGCACTCTTCGATCAATGGGTTAGGATTGTGCTAATCCCTCACTCTTTTGATCATATCTTCTTGCCCTAAAAATCAAGATTTTTCTCGAGCTTAGAGACATATCGGTGGTTCGTGATTTTCCGGATATCTTCTCGGAAGTATAACCAAGTTTCCCCCTAACTGTTATGTTGAGCTCGTGATCAAGTTGGTTTTCTTATAAACCACTGTTTCCAAGAATTTGTGCAGGATACCCCTGAGCTAGTTGGTTAAGCTAAACAAAAACTTGGAGAGTTGGAAGATAAAAGTTTGTCCGACTTAGTTCAGTTTAAGGGATATCTTGTATGTGTGCTGAAGAAAGATGGTATTTTCATCGATTGACCCTTGTGACCAGTTAATGGACCTATTATCTTATCCAATCTTTGATTTGAGTATGAGCTATCGTCAAATCAAATCAGAACCAACAATATTTGTAATGTTGTCTTACTCGTGGTTGATTCCTCGAGCATACACCATTATATCTTTTGGGTCTGACCAATGCTATCACCTTGTTCACATAATTGTGGAATTCCACTCATATGGAAACCTGGATGAATTGTTGTTGAGCCCATTGACAACATTGTCATCCTGTCCATGCTTCATGTTGAACATCTAAGTTAGTGTTGGAAACATTTATAAGCCTTATCTTCATGTCCAGCTCATGAAGTATATGTTCGGTGAAAGAAGTTGCCACCATGAATTCGAGAGAGCTTGTTTTTGCTTCCTCTGGAATCATCCCAAGTTAGTCATGCCTGTGTGAAGTATTCTATGGTCTGATAGACTGATCATCTTCATTCCATACGTAATTCATTCCTAGCACACCAAGCCACTGATTGATTTGTTCAAGGATAAGAAGTTTCTTGATGAGTCACAAGGACTTTGATATCCTCGATGATGGTTCCCACTAGAACTCGGTAGTGTTTTTATTGTAAGACTACTATGATCATGCTTGTCTTGGACAACGTGTTCATAGGTTTGTAGCAGAACCAGCTATGTTTTGGAGCTTGCTATCGTAGTTACAACGGCTGAGGAACAACGGCAGGAGGTGAGTTCTATATGTCAGCTATAAGCGCGAGAGACCCAGCGTCTTATTTCCTGAAGACATAGCTTGGCATTACCATGTAGATCATATTCTTCGAAGAGAATCGGCAGCGACCAGACTCGCACTGAACCGACGGACTCAGATCACATTCCTCATCACCAGAACGACTGGCCACTACTAGCAGATACGTACCTAGATACTCTGGTCGAGTACGTGGACACGAGACAGAGATCAACCTTATTTCATTTTCTCAGAACATGACGTCTGAAATAGATGTTGTTACCAAACCAAGACTATCTCAGAGTGGACGTCCACGATGAGTGATCGGTGAAGAATTCCAACATTTGCATTTGGTCCCAGCTTGCACCGCCATAGTGACAATCTTCTAAATAGCAATATAGAAAGTTGTAACAAACACCACTTGCCTATTAGTTTAAATGATTGCTCAGCGATGAAATCCATCATTGCAAACAGTGGCTTAGTACACAGTCCTGACTGGCCATATAACCAGCGATTAGCTCTAGATGAAAGATGAGATCCGGAGAATTCCAGTCCCCGCACCATGCTGTGTAGATCAGCAAGAGCCTTAGTACACATTCATAACATGTCGTTACGTAGCCACGAGTATGACTATTCAGTTTTCGTAAACCATTCCATTACTATCAGATTGATTGTACGCACACCTCGAGGTGAGGCCACTGCTATGAGATACGAGACGACAATTGAGGAAATCACCTTCTATCAAAAGTAATTGCCTTGTTTGCCACTGTAAGGGAGTAATTGCACGAGTCACATCCCAAGGCTCAGTAAATGAACAAGGCAAATGTTAACTCCTCGCTACTCTAGAACCCGTCCACCATATTATTAAGCATGGAATTGTTGCCTACCAATTTAAACCTTCGTCATTTGTTTCTTTTCCATCACCCCTAATATGTTTTTTGTGTCTCAACTCGAGAAATGTTCTATGTCTCATCCCATGAGTTGATCGTCAGTTGCTCCATCTTTGAGAAGATTGATTCTTCTAGAGTTTCCCTTTCTTCTTGTTGGCATGTTGGATGGAGTTCTCAAAGCAAGACGTCGAGACAAAGCTAATGATCGAATCAACATTCTTATGAAGTGCAACCTGGATCATGAAGATTGTGTTAGCTTTGTGTCCCGTATATCTTCATACCTCACGTCTTGAATCTCGGGACGAGATTCTTGTTTAGTGGGGGTGAGTTGTCACAGCCCTAGAATTTCTTGTACCTAATTTCACCAAAGCATTCTTTCATCATGTTTAAATTCAAGAAAATTTGGAATGGGGACTGATAAACCCTGGCACAAATGCAATTCAAACAGGTTCAAATAAAATCTTTTTCAATGAACCCAAAATGCCCTTTGAAAATGTTCATGGTTTCTGATAAAGGTGAAAACCTCTACCAAAAATGATGAACATATTCCTAGGTCATTCGTGGAATTTTGAATTAAATCATAAAGTATTTGAATTTGGGAATTTAAATGCTATAATTATTTTAAATGCCTAAATAATTCTGAAACTAAATTGGGGTTGTCGGAAATAATTCTAATTGTGCCCACAAATAATTTCAGAAGCTTTAGAAGTGGTTTCGTATTTTACTAAATCAACAACAGAAAAGCAAAATAGAAAAAAAACAGAAATAAGAAAAGAGAGAGAAGACCCACCTGCAGCCCAGCTACTATGCAGCCCACCTGGGCTGGCACTGCTGGCCCAGCCCACCAGGTGCCCACCGTCTTCAACCTCCTGCTAGTGGGTAGGAGGGCGTGTGGCCGCCATGCGCGCACACGCGCGCACCACCTCCTGCTTGGTTGCCCCATCCCCGACCCCCTGGGTGAGGATACACACCCCCTGGCTCCCTCTCGACTCTTCCCGAGCCCATCCCCCTCCTCTACCTCTCTCCCTCGTTCTCCCCCCCCTCCCCCCCGATGCACCTGAGAACACTGACGAGCACCACCACGGACACCGACCTCCCGACGCCCAACCAGCTAGCCCACGAGCTCCGCCTCGTTGTGGCGCACCTCTACGCCCAGTCCCACGAGCCCGGACGCCCTGCAGAAATGCCTTCGAGCTCGTCTCCTACCACGGACCCGCTAGTCGCCGTGGCTCGATTCGCTGAACTACGGCCGTCTCCGAGCTCGCTGACCACCTCGTGCTCTCTGCTGTGAGCTTCTACGTCGCCCCTCTCTCTCCCCGTGCTTGATTTTGCCGCATAGCCGTCACTTCTGTCGATCCCGAGAACCGGTCGCCGCCGCTCGTCTCACCGACGTGGCTAGAGCTCATGCACGTCGCGGGTGAGCATACCACCGTGCTTAGCGCCCTGCCAGAAGCCCAAAACCCCGACCTATTGTTCCTGTCGTTCGTTGTAGCGTCATTTTTGCTGACGCCCGATCTCCGGCCACCACCAAAGTGCTCGCCATCGTCGACTCCGGGCACCCCACGACCTGCCGTTGCCTCCGCTGGATGCACGAGCGCACGGGCTACCTCCTGGTGCATTCCTCCGCCGCTCTCGTGGCCTCCCGGTGTGCTTCCGCCGTGGCCAGAGGTCACCGGTGACTAACTCCGGCGGGCTGACGTGTCTGGCTTAATTAGCCACTAACCACCCTGTTTAGTTTAAAACTAGAGACTGACATGTAGGCCAAGGTGCCCTAATGAACTTAGTTAAAATTAATTAAATCATTGTGAAGAGTCTGTGTCAATGACAGGTGGGGCCCGTCCTGCTAATTACTTTAGTTTAGTTTTAAACTTAATTAGTTAGCCCTGTTACACTGACATGTGGGCCCTAGCGTCAGGTTTAACCTGGTCCGCCCCTGTTGACTTGCTGACGTCGCACTAATGTCATGCTGACACAGTTAACAATTTTCTAGATTAAAAATAATCCAGGAAATTCCAGAAAATTGTTAAAACTTCTTAAAATCGTAGAAAATAATATATAACTCACTTTGAAAAGCGTTATATACGAAAAATGAACAGAAAAATCCAATCTATCCAGTGGTGCTATTTTCATGCATGTTAAAGCAAGTTAAACCTACTGATCAGGTCAAATAAATTAAATGGCATTTGAATATCAACATATGGAGTTTGAATTTGAACCTATGGTTCAAACCAATTTCATTTACCTTGTTGCTAGTTGCATTAGCTCAATGAACAGTATATTGCCATGTCATATTCATGCATCATTTTGTTGCATTGCATTGATTGTGTTCTTTCTATGTTTGGCGGTATTTGTCCCCTTTTAGTGGACGTAGTTCTGACGATGAGTTCGATGACACCGATGAAGAGTTTTACTATCTTCAGAAGTGCGAGGCAAGCAAAACCCCCTTGTTCATTCTGATACAATCCCACTCTCTCTCTTCTGCTCCCTTTTACTACATTACGACAACAACGATTCAACTGTTACATGCTGCGGTAGTTGAACCCCTTTCCTCTGCATTACCTGTCATTGCCACAGTAAATAGATGAAACCCACTAGCATGAGTAGGAGTTGTTTGAGCCCTGATGTGCCTACTCATTCATGCTAGTTGTCATGCCTGCTACTGCTTAGAGTTTAGTCAGGTCTGATTCATCGGGGATGAATTGGAATGCGGTGAACATGTCTTATTGTTGAGAGCTAATTGTGTGAACACGATTTCATAAAGGTAGCGGTGAGAGGCCATGTAGGAGTACATGGTGGGTTGTCTCATTGAAACCATCCTTAGGAACTGACTTCTGTGTCTATGATCCAAGACAGTTACTAGCATACATTGGGCTCCGGGCACTCCAAGCTCTCTCAACTTATTAACCTCCTTGATATCTGTCCAGGAGTTGCAACTAGTTTCTGGTGTTTGAGGATATGTGTTGGGGGCCGTGCATAGTGCTAACCCTAGGGTTGGGCTATGATGCGGTAGAGACATGAGGCACGGTGTACGAAGACGCCCTTTTGGTGCCTCGGGAACCCTGCTCTCATAGTTTGGGGCCGTGAGTGAAACCCCGGCCTAATCTCCTTGCGGATGGAACCCGAATAGGCGATAAACCTGGACTGAAGACTTGTGTGGTTAGTCAGGTCGTGGCCGACTCCCTCGCCAGGCTTCCGCTTGAAGGTTTCCGAGATACACGACGTGTACATGGTGGCAAGTGGCGAGAGCGTGTGTGAAGAAGTACACCCCTACAGGGTTAACATGATCTATTCGAATAGTCGCATCCGCGGTAATGGACTACTGTGTTGCTTACATTGTTCATGGACAAGTGAAGTGGATACTCTAAAATGCGCAAGATAAGCGTGAGTGTTATGGATGGCGTTCTCGTAGGGAGACGGGAACGGATCCATAGTTGTGTATTGATTTGGTGAATATGTGGACTCGTGTGCGCCACCCCAAAAGAGTTATTTGCAGACGTAGATCAGGATAGCCACTGAGTCAAAGCTGGCTTGCTGCAGTTAAACTCCACCACCCCCTTTGTTGATACTGATGCATATGTTGCTAGTTCTGATATAAGTCTTGCTGGGTACAGTTGTACTCATGTTTGCTTAATTTATGTTTTTGTAGAGAGACTTCAGTCTCACTAGTAGTTCTGCGTGGACTTTGACATTTAGCTTCTTGCCTGAGCTACGATCTTGCACCCTTGGGATGGTCTTGTAGATAGTCAGGCTTCTCAACCTTTTTCATTTGTAGTTGTCTGTACTCAGACATGTTATGCTTTCATTGCTTGTATGCTCTGTATGTTGGGTCATGTGACCCATGATTGTAATTCATACTATGTATGACTCTTCGGAGCCTTTTGAATAAATACTCTGAGTCATGGAGTTTTGTTGTGATGCCATGTTGTATTTGCACATATCAAGCATATTGTGTGTATGATTTTGAAATGCTTGGTATG